>NW_007577796.1:860473-1007871 GCF_000690725.1 Stegastes partitus
GGTGCCCCCACCGGGACGCGAACCAGCAACCTTCTTGCTGCGAGGCAACAGTGCTACCAACTGTGCCACCCTGCAGCCCTTGCTTGACCATCTTTAAAAAAACCAAAAAAACTTTTGCCTATCCACTTTTTTTTTTTATATATAGAGTTAAAAGAATGAATGAAATCATATTTCTTGATCTATGTGACAGCAGTTGTTAGAGTTAGTCCATTATAAATCATTCAGTATGGCTATTATGCTGCGTGTGGCATCAGACTTACCAAGCAGACAGCATTTAAAGCAGAGCAATTTACTGCAATGAAAGCAAGGTATTTTTCACAATTTAAAATGCTTTCAAATGAAATTACTTCCTATTTGTTAATTTCCGCCTGGCTGCTCGTATTCTTTGAAGCTGAAGGCCGCTGCCTGTCTTTACCTACATGCTGTCAACACTCATCTGCCATCTTCAGTGAACAATCAAACTACACTTGGTTTCTTTTCCTCTTCTACCATTCAGGTGCGTCTGTGCATGCGTACGTAGGTTTGTGTTTACCTTCCAATGCGCTGGAGCCGCCAAACCCTCCTACAGCTTATTGATCAGCACATGTTGTAATTGTTCTTTGAGATTTAGTAGGCATAGAGGTAGAATGCTCCATGGTTTAATCTGACTAAAGAAATGCACATTTATTATAATGTTTTGTTATTCTCTTTTGTCAAGAAATAGTTAAAGGTCGTGATGTTTTCAAATCCCTTTTTTTATTTAATGACAACAGCCCACTGGGGCAGCCTGATGGTGCAGTAGTTAGTCACCTCTCTGCAAGAAGGCTCTGGCTTCGAACCTGCTAGTTGGCTCGGGTTATTCTGGGTGGAGTCCGTATGTTCTTCCTGTGCCTGCGTGGGTTTTCTCCAGGTGCTCCGGCTTCCTCCCACAGTCCAAAGACATGCTGAGGTTAACTGGTGATTCTAAATTTGCCATAGGTGTGAGTGTGAGTGCGCATGGTTGTCTGTCTCTTTCATTTAACCATGTGATGGACTGCTGACTTGTCCAGGGTGTCCCCCGCCTCTTATCTGGTGCCATGTCATCTCCAGCCCCCCACGACTCTCTATAGGACAAAGTGGGTACAGTAAACGGATAGATGGACAGTCCAAAACCCAGGGATGCTCAGTTAATCAATGAAGACAGAAATGACACCAAAAACTAACTTTGAAGAAGTTGGCTTCACTCATTTTTTGACATTTTTATTTAAAAAGAGAAATAAATTATTAATTATGATAACTAGTAATTAAGAATGTGCCAATCAAGTCTTCATGGCTCTGATACCAATGCTGGTCTTTCGGTATTAAGTGTCTGCAGATGCAGAATCAAATCCTACGGTGGTTTCTATGTTAATGCTGTTTAAAAACTGCTTTTTAATGCTGACCTAATTTTTCCTGAGCTACTTTTTTAAAATACTGGCACAAAAGTAAATATGTTTATGTATTTATATGCTTAAATATTTAATGAACAAAACATTTAACAATGAGAATGCTGCTCTTGAAACTCTAGCAGGTTGTGGTGAACAGAACAGTAGTCGAGCTCAGTGGAGAACAAATGAACCAACATAGATCCATTAAATCTGTCTAAATCGGCCTCTGTCCTAAAGGTCGGACTCTGACCTTTAGGACATCTTCATTGTTACTAACACCGAGAAAATGTGCCCTATACACTGTGTGTGATAAACAATACATTGGGTTCTTGTTGATGTTTCAGTGGATCAGAATGCTGCAAAATTTAAAGGACTGGACCCATGACATTGTAGCAGCACGAGGCCGGACCAGAACAAAATACGAACCTAAAAACAAACATTCAGCATTGTCAGCATGCAGTAGATGCTGATCTACATGCAGAAAGCTTTTAAGCATTAGGTCAGTGCCTGTGTGTAGTGTCTGTCTTGTGTCATGATGAGTAAATGTCTTGTGATTCATGACATATTAAATTGAAATCACCTTGTCTGCTTTTTCCAAGGCCTTAGAGAGGGCTTCTTCCTCCCACCAGCCTCAAAGGGACACACACACACACACACACACAGAAAGATAAAACACAGACCCTGAGGTGCATTAAGTCTGAAGAATTGACAGATGGAATCAAACAGTGAAAGCAGATGAAAGACAAGGCACAATATGTCTGTTGGCGTGAGCGTGTGCATGTATATGATCAAAGCTAATCTCGCCTTTCCTCAAGGTGATCCCAAAAAACACAGTGTCACTGTTCACTCAGCAGAAGCTGGAGTGCGAATACATTGCTATAAGTACAATTGCGCAGATCCCAAAGAAGCACACTGCACAACACTACCAATCCAAGATGGAAAGTGGCAGCAATCAGTTTTTCTATTTGTTAACAAGAATGTGACAGAAAAGTCAAACCACTTTCTCTTGATGCGGCAGCATTTGGCAAACTGTGACAAAAACATCACTTTTGTCTCAACGGCAGACTGTTGGTGGAAGCCTTGGGGCTGTAGGATTTCATCATTTTACCGCATCATTTCACAGCACTCACAAAGCATTTATCACGTTTAAACTGAACGGGATAATATATTTGCAAATCAGATTTTGGTTTATCACTCTCTCAACTCTGTAGTAATCTCAGGACAGCTCACAGGTGATTCAGTACGGAGGCCCAGGACTTCTGAGCACTTCCATGTTCACATAAACGTCGATAATTCAAATATTGTCACAGCACAAGAGGGAGAAAGAAGATGATTGATATTTGCCAAGACTTTACACAGGGCTTATATCATGTCTCAGTCCGTGACATTTCTCAGTAAATGACGTGTTGCAGGTCTGCTGGGAGCTATGAGATCTATACTGCTAATAAATCTTGACCATCTGTCTTCCTAGTTGGGGGTCTCAGTGATAGTGGATTCTCGTGATTTCCTGAGAAGCAATAAAGCAACGTGAAATGACTTCCATTATTAGTGTGTGACTAGCATAGATGCCAACTGATCAGGGGACTAAGATTAGCATGACCATAGATATACTGTGTATAACTGGGATAGAAGACAACTGGCCACTGACTGCAAAGTCTGCTAAACATAACACCTGTTTTTGCACTGGAGGTTTGAGTAAAAAAAAGAACTCTTTCCAAATGAGATTTGTTCAAGTACAGAGTGTTTATTTCTCACAGATCTAGTTTTTGCAGTAATTCCTTTTTGATAGGCAGAATTATCATTACACCGTTTTAACTCAGTTTAATTGCTTTTTCCTGTACTCCATGTCCGCTGTTCTTTTCCTTGAGCTATTAAAATTATGTTGTTTTCACAAATGGTCTTCGAGTTGATGATTCATTCTTGCATGATTTGAGAGCTTTGTCTTGTGTAGCCAAACCCAAGCACTGAACGGAATAACAAAGCTTTATGTATGAGAGGAGCCTGCTTCTTTTTACGACATGATTTTGGGCCAAACACCAAGGACATCAGTTTAAAGTAATCAAGAAATGAGCTGGCAGGACAAATGTGGAATCCTCGGCAACTTTCCCCCCTCCTTTATAGGAGTTTATACTCTTTTGTGGCAGTATATTAAAACAAAAATGAAATTCCCTCATTTTTGTTTTTGTTTTTTGTTTGTGTTTATTTCTCTTGTATGGAAGGCACAAAGATTAGGCTGGCAGGGTGTGTCTCTCTCACAGTTCTTCAGTACAGAGAGTGCTCCAGTTGACTCCAGCTAACAGACAATACTTGGGATTACAGTGTGTCATATTACAGTGCTTCTACACTTATATTATTCCACAGTGCTAGCTGGTAGCCCTGTGAAGCTTAGTTGCAATAGTTCTTTCAGCTAAGTCAATCTGGAGCTGAAAAGTTTGTGCCAAACACTGCAGTTCCTTGAATAGCCACTTGGGGCTGACTCTAGAATTGAGTCCACCATGTCAAAAAGTGCTCAACTTTACAGGAGCCACAAACATGTTACCACCCTAATATAAAAACAGTTTTGGTTTCTGTGGCCAATTTCTCCATTCATAACAACTGTATGACAGGTACATGTTTATATTACGCATCAGTTTAAATTGTATTAAGGGTTAAAGTTTGCATAGTTAAGGATGTGGCTGCCACCATAGAGCATTTCATGGATCAGAGAAGTCTGCACGGCCCACCTTAGCTCCACTGAGCTTCAAAACCGCCCTGCAGTAAACCTATGGGTAAATTTGCATGATTTAAGCAATAAACATGGCAACATTTTTGATGGTTAGTGATTAGTTTATTGTAACATCAAGGAATAAAAAGCAACAGCAGCATCATCGTAGATGGTATGTCAGGTCTCTAACTCACGAACACAATGCTGAGCATGTTCCTCTAGTTCCATGAATTCGAGGAAATGATGATAAGAAATCTCACTACTTTTTTTTTGTTTGTTTTACAGTTTGAACCATCAGATTAGCCTGTTAATTATGCACCAAAAACCACACACAGAACCAGTTAGTTTAGCAGAATGGCTTGCAAACCCTGTTACATCCTCATACTGCCCCGACACTGATTGTACTGTTCATGTGCATATTGCAATTTCCAGGTACAAAGCCTTTATTTCTGCGGCTGTGCAGGTACTATGCGCATGCAAAACCACAGTTAACAGCAAGATGCAGATTTAAGTCATAAGCGAAAAAGGGTAAGTTAAGGCATCATCACCACTGTTGCAATTCTGAAAGGAACATGAACGTGTATGTGTGAATTACATTTCATGACAGTCCATTCAGTAATAATAAAATTCAGTCTGGACTTGAGTAGTGAATCGACCCACTCTCTGGCTTTTTACAGAGCTTTTGAACACAGTCTTGTTCAGAGGATGGAGCTTGCACAGTGGCGCTGGTAAAGTATAACCAAATACATCTACTTTAGTTCTGTCCTTAAGTGCAGTTTTAAAGGATTTGCAGTTCACTTGAAAGTTTCCATTTTCTGCTACTTGATACGTCTGTACTTTGTACTCCACTGCATTTGTTTGACAGCTGTAGTTGCTTGTACCTTTGCAGATAAGCTTTTACAAATATAATCAGCACATACCATGATGCATTAAATGACTTTTTTTTATGAAATACAACCACCAACAATACTGAAATATGGAAATTCTGCTTGCACCTCAATACATGAGTACGAAAAGTCCAATAATACAGTGTTTACAGTGTGACAGTATAACACTTGTGTGTGCTTTTACTCGTGACACTTTTAGTGGACATTTTGCAGATGTCCTAATTCCAGAAATGTTGTTTTTATCAGAACATTTTTATATTATGCTATTTTAAGTCCTACTTCAGTCAATAATTTGCGTAGTTCCATCACTGTACCATGATCAAAGACAAGCTCAGATGTATTTTTAACTTATTTTGTGCTTTTGTGGTCAGTTTTAAGGCGTAGTTATTGTATCACTTTCACTTGCGTGAATTAACTGTTAATGTAGCATGAAGTAGAGGTCCTGTTGCTATGGTAACTGGCAGTTTAATATACCTTGTGCACCAAATTAGAGCAGTGGTTAAATTGTTGACTGAAACTAGGTTTGAGGTTTTCCTGTGTACAGTTTTGAGAGACACCTGCCACTCAAACTGAGGCAATTTCTCAGCTGCTGTGAGAATATATTTGCATGCCCACTTAACAGTATCATTAGGACTAAGCATGGTTATAACATTTATTAAATTATGCCATAAGGGATCATTTTATGGCGTTTTCGTATCAGTGTGCACCTGTAGACACTTTTAATGGGTTTTCATTTATCAGGAAAAGCTATTGGACAGTAATTACACAAGTTAATATTTCACTCATCCAAGGTCTCATCAGCATCAGCATTACATGACCCTCTATGAGTCCCTCAGCAAATGGCATGTGACTCTAATCAGACTGCGTATGATTGACAATCGGGCTGGAGCGCACACAGAAGATATGCATACAGTCGGTCTTCAGTTATCTACACACACCTATTTACATAGACCAGCAGATACATGGAAATGCACGCCTGAAACATGAACTCACACCCCCCCTTAAACACGTCAATAGGTCAAAGAAGGTCTAATGAATCAATAGTTATGAATTATTCTGATGATTATGTGTGGTGTATAATGTTTCACCCTATATGAGCCTGGCTATTGAGCTGCTTTCACCTCTAGTACCTGCACCTCAAAGTGCCTCCTTTATTCCACAGTATCCATCATCACTGGAGTGGTATAACAGTTTCAAAGCAACCCGGCACATTAGCTTGATCTAAAATCTTCAGCATTTTATCAGCTGCTCTGAGATTTCTTAATTTAACCACTTATACTGTATAGCTTCTTTTCCCTCCTATTAATTCCAATTAAAGCAGAGCAAACAGTATCTGTTGAAAGACCAGCTGTCATTTGCAACAGTTTGTTAATACTATGCTTATCCACTTCTTGCTTTTTATAAATAGAGCATCCAGAACGTGCTATAATTTATCTCTTCAGAGCCTGGGAAAAAGATATGAGGTTCAGATTTGTTGGATTTAGTTTATTATAGATTATTCTTTCTTTCTATCTCACTTCTTTTTTTCTTTTTTTTCTTACATGGGCATGTCAGCATGCCTTAGCATTTCCTTACTCAGACTTGAGTACATGACGGGTGAGGTCCTTCAATGCCATCACGCTCGCTGTGGTCAGAGGTCAGCTCATCAGTTATGGGGAACGTGCTTCACTCCCATCTTCTAGGTCACCTGATGGCATGCCGCGCGACACACCGTCACACACACATGAGCTTGAGTGCCACTGAATGGCACCTTGTGCAATCACATGAAAGGGCTCTTACGCTGATTGACAATTAAAGTGGCGATCATTATTCCTTCGCTAATCAGCGACAATGGAAGAGGTAAGAACTTTGCCACAGATGTCTCCTTCATGCTTCTTTGTTCCTCTCAATGTAAGTTACTGGTACTGCATTGCGTTCTTTTCTTTTCTTTTAGTAAACTGTTGAATAAGTTATTGCAATGGATCCTAATCTTTTAATAAGAGCAACCTCTTTTTGAGCATGAAAAAGCTTTCCATGCTAACAAACATATAATTTGTATTGTATTGTGGTAACGGTGGTAGGATTACCTCTCAGAATTAGGCAATTTATTCATTTGTGAAACAATAGGACTATAATTTCAGAGTTTTACTTCTAGCCAACGGCTGTGGTTTTTGTGGGCTTCAGTTATCTATTGACACAAGTAATTCAAGTTAACCCTTTGGATAGTTTGGACTACAAAAATATATATTTGATCAGGCAACACAGTGATAATAATAATGTTTTAATATTCATATTTTCTAAATAAATAAATTAAAAATTACTGGCGAAAAGGATGTGAGGATGAATTTGGCAAACATAACGTCAAACTGAGGTGTTAACTTCTAATGAGAATCCAAACTCTGATATAGTGGTATCTTTGTCCTACTGGGTATAGGAGCAGGTATTTTTCTAACCTGTAGTACCACAAAATAATGTAGTTATTTATTAAATGCTAGGCTTTCTAGTGTTAATAGTAAGACACTTAGCTGGACATGTCAACAAATGCAGTGTTAGAACAGATAAGCTACATTAATTCAAAGTCCTTCTTTGGTCATTGAGCCCTAAAGTTCACTGTCTGTGTATCAAAACTACATAATTTTCCATGAAAACAATCCCTCTCTCCCTTTCAAGTACTTTAAATGTAACTCTACATTGTTGCTTCCTCTAAAATGTGCAGGTATTTGAAGTCCCTGCCCCTCTCTGAACCCTCTACACCATTGGAGCGAAGTAGGGAAGGAAGGAAGGAAGGAAGGAAGGAAGGAAATGCTAGTGTTGACTGCTTGTTGAACTCATGATAAGTCTTTTAAGCATATAAAAACTCCTTATAGACATATTGTTACTCTTCAGCTTGTGTGTGTGTGTGTGTGTGTGTGTGTGTGTGTGGTTTCATACAGGCTTAAAAAAAAGGACAGCAGCCTCCAAACCATTTAAATGCAGCATACCACTTTATAGCCAGAGCCCTTTACACACACCTCTTTAATAGGTGATGAAATCCAAAGCTTGACAGGCCTGTGGTAAGTGCATGAGTGTAGGGCTATGATTAGTTAATGGCTGTGTAGTAAATGGTAAATAGACAAAAAAAGATTAATTGACTGATGATGTTTATTTATAAATATATATTTAAAAAATCGAATATGTGATCTCAGAGTTTCACAAATGGGTTGGCTGAGGTTCTCTGTTTCATTTCACTGTAAATTCATTACGCAGCCTGTTTTGAGTCGAGCGGAGAGCACGGTTGCACAGCGTGAAAGGGTTGGTGACAATGTTGTGTTTTACAAGTTACAAGTTCCTGTTAAACATAAATCTCTCTGGGAAAGGACACGCTGTGGTGCCAGTGTTGTAGTTACAGAGGAAGTCTGAGAGATTTGGTCCCCACAGCAACTGACCATTGTGTGAATGTCCCTGAGCTATTAACTACCAACTCATTTTAAGTCCCTCTGGATAATTACGTCTCTAAAAGCCTCAAATATAAACATGATATAAAGAGTTCTGTGCAGTGCTGAGAGTCTTTTGTGTGTCCTTCCTGTAAAAGGCCTCGTGGAGGACTTCCTTCAAAACCTCAATGAACATTAATGTTTGTGTACGACATCTGAATACCATCTCAACTTCTCCTCTACATTTCAGACAAAGAGGCCTATTACTTTTCTGAAAAATTGAAGGATGAAATTAGGGAGCTGAGAAGAAAAAAAACAACTTAAATATTCCCAGAAACACGAGTGATGATAATACCATATAATTCAACAGTCTTTATTTGCCCTTTGATAAACAATTTTTGTTGTGTGGAAAAAATTAGCACATCTCACTGAAATTGTTGACAACATATTTGAACAAGCAAACGCTTGATCCTCTCTGACACAACACCTGTAAATGAAAGTTAAATCCTCAAACAAAAGACATAAAACTGACATTGTGAAATCATATTAATAATTTAAATACATACAAAAACAATGTCACATAGAAAAATTCATTGCATCCCTACCTTTAACACAACTTTAAATCCATGAAATTAGAATCAGGGGTTCCAGATTAATTGCCAGTGATTATAACCTCCTTAAGGACAGACAGGTGGAAGCCTCTCTTTTAAAACTCTGACAGTGAGGATCTGCTATCCTCTTTGCGATTGAAGTGTGTTATGTTATCATGCCAGGATGTAAAGAGCTTTACCTAAGGCTTTTAGAAAAAATGGTTGAGAATACTTGTGAGTCTGGCAAGGCATTTTAGAAGATGTCATAATTATCTAAAATACATCCTTACACTCTGAGGAAAATCATCCACAAGTGGAATAGATTTCAAACAACTGCCAATTTGTCCAGGACTGACCATTTAATGCAAAAAGAAGTCTCAACTTTCAACACAGGATCCGTCGGTAACTCTACAGCTATTGGTGTCAAAGTGCTGCGTCTACAATCAGAAAGAGATTGCACACATTTGACCTGCATGAGAGGTGTGTCTGAAAAATGGTTTTGCTGTCAGAAAAGAACATTAGAGCAAAACCACAGTTTGTCAGTAAAAATATAGGCAAAGACCAGACCTTTTCAAATAAAGGACCTCATCTGAAAGTTGAAGTCAGACCGGAAGTGGTCCTTTCAACAGGATAGTGATTTTAAACACATTTGCAACTCCACCAAGGAATGGCCCAGAAAGTAGAAATGGAGAGTTATGGAATGGCCTAGTCACAATCCCAATGGAGTGGATGGATTTGACATTGTCACTTTATGAAAGAAAACCCTGACACTTTTAACGACTGAGGGAATTTTGCAGGAAGAGTGGCCAAAACCTACAGCAAGCCAATGTCAGATGTAGACAATTATGGAAAATGCCCCCCAAAAAAGTTATTTCTGTTATAAGTGGAAACATTAGCTTCTGAAACCATTTATTTTATTTCATATTTTTAATAAATCTAAATGTCCTTGTGGTCGTGCTCAATTATGTCTGTTTGAAAGTGAACCAAATGTTTCCTTGTGTAAATATGTTGAAAAAGATCAAAAATAATTTCCATAATTTTCCAATTTCTATACTTACTTTTTCACATGACTGTACAGTACTGTGTACATGTTTAAGGCACTAAAAGTAAAATTAGGATGCTTTCAACTTTATACAGAGTGAAGTAAACAAAAAAAAATCTAAATCAAATCAGTAATTGATGTGAGCATCCTTTGCCTTTAAAACTGCACCAGTTCTCCTTGGTACATTTGCAAGGTACTTGGTGGGTAGGTTGTTCTAGCATCTTGGAAAACTTGCCAAGGGTTCTTTGTGGATTCACGGTGTCTGGCTGTCTTTTGTCCCTTCATGTAATCTTAGACTGACTTCTTGGAGCTGAGATCAGGGCTCTGTGGGGGCCTGACCATCTGTGGCAGGACTCCTTACTCATGTTGTCGCTAAAGATAGTGTCTTTATGAGTCTGTATGCTTGGGGTCATTCTCATGTTACTTCCTGATGGTGTTGCATGATGGATAATGTAGAAGTGATGCATTTAAAGGGCTACATTGATGACAGCACTGCAGATTTCAGGTTTATTTCAGTATGTTGCAACCGTTAGATGTTAGATACAGCCTTAGCATTTTAGCCACATCAGCAGCATGGTAGTAATAACAGCTTTATGCGTATGTGAGAACCCTTCTTTGATCCAAACTGAAATATCTCACTAACTATTAGATGAATTGCCACGACATTTTACATAGTCCTTCACATCCTATGTCCTACATGATGCCATGGTTTTTTCTCTAGTGTCACCATGAGGTTTGTATTTGAACCAATGTTCTCAACAAAATACCTCTATGCAATGTGCTGTCATTAAACGTGGTACAAAAATTCATAGAATAAATTTGAGCAACTTTTCATCCATCATCGGGTCGACACTCTGACTGTCTGATATTTTGGTTTATAGCAAAAGTCTTTCAGAACTAGTGCTTCCTGCATTCTGTTAGCAGCATCAAGCAAATGTTAACATGCTAACGTAAGAAGGTATACATTTGTGAGCATAATAAACATGCTAACATTAGCATTTTACCCAAACAAAAAAGGAATCAGTCAATCAAACTTGAGGACATTCCTTTTTGTTAATCTGGAAATTAAGCCTTTGATTAACAGCAAGATTATTATAGATATTTCAATTTTAATTTGGATCTACTCTGATACATAATGATTTATTTTGATGCAGACTAATCATGCAACAACATTAAACCACCTGTCTAATATTGTGTATGTTCCCCTTGTGCTGCCAAAACAGATCTGACCCGTCAAGGCATAGACACGGAACCTGAGGTGGTGTTCTGTGGTGTCTGGTACTGAGATGTTGGCAGTGGATCCTTCGGGTCCTGTGGGTTGCGGGATGGGGACTCCGTGGATCAAGCTTGTTCTGGCGTAAGTGACAGATGCTCAATTATGGTTCACATACTGTTTCCAAGCAGGTTTTGCAGTATGGCAGGGTGCATTCTCCTACGGGAGGAGGATTCTGTTGTTGGGGAGTGCGTTTGCCATTGGGGGTGTTCTTGGCAAGTTTAGGTTGGTGGTATGTGCCAACATAGTATCCACACGAAGGACAGAACCAATGTTTCACAGCAGAACATTGTATTCTAACAAAATTATCAATGTTGTACGTTTCATCTGTTAGTGGTTTTAATGCTGTGGCTAGTCAGTGTGGGTTTTGTATGTACAAGTTCAGCTGGAAAATCCTAAAACCCTTGAGGCTTAGAGTTGGTAAAGGAAAAGAGTAGATGAGATGTTGTAAGGTTGGAAAAGCCTAATTGGACATGGACATTGGAAGTGGACAAAAATACTCAGCAGGTCAGGAGGTCAGTTTATGTCTTGGACCACCACACGCCTACAACAGATTTTTACTCAACAGAAAACCAAACTGTCAGTGCAGAGACCATTTTCATTAGTTTAAAATGCTGTGCATTATATAATAGATTTACAGTGTATTAGAAGATAACAAGGCATAAGTGACCATCATACAATTCCCATTGCTACCAATAACATTTGAATTTGGCAGTGCACTGTTTGCGTCCACTCCTGAATGCCTTTCTGTGGTCAAATCTTGATACAGGAGGTCATTTCATTAGGAGTTAGATATGTCTTTCCTCTCTGAGAGCACACCGGGTCGACAAGTCGGAGGGCTGTGAATCATCGTCTGGGACGCGAAGAGCCAGACATCCAGGTGTGTTAGATTTGACTCAGGCAGACATAACAAAAACCTCTTGCCACAAAGATTTTCAGTTTAATGTTGCTGTTAAACATTTTTGCGTTAATGCCAGAATGGGTTGTATTTCAACTTATTGTCCTGGATGGTCCCTCAGACGTTCCTTCTCTGGTTTTAATTTGTAGCAGCACGTTGCTGCAGCTATCAGCAGGGTTGGCATGGTACAGAAGCCTGAGCTATATAAAAGGCTTATAAAAGGTAAAGCAAAAAGTTCTTGAACTCATTGTAAAAAGGCAGCATCTGAGTGGTTTTCAGTTTATCTTCTTTCCTAAAATATTATAAGGCATCTATAACACTAGATAAAAAAACATGAAATTGAACCAGTTTCTCATTAAAACTATAAAGAGTTGCTTTTCCTAATTAATCTTTGTTGTGCTGCATCTGAAGAATTTCTTTACTCTCTCTAACTTTATTGGCTGCAGAAAGTGGAGGAGAGGTCAGAATAAGCTGCCATCAGCTGCTGACAGGTTCTCTGAACTCGAACACTACACTTTTATGTTGAATGCCATAACACTCGTCCCATTTATCTCCTGTCTCCTGGTCTGATTTCCCTTTCTCATTCTTTATTTTTAAGTTAAAGCCTGTCAGAAGATCCTTAAAGCTGCTAATTTGCCTCCACACTGTTCATCAGTCATGCCGCAGTCACTTCCATTTTTATAGCCTGCATTCCTGAAGCTCTGTTTTATTTCATTATCAATGTTCTAAAGACCCACCCAAAAAAATAAATAATCCTTCGCGGCTGGTGAGTCTGGCAGAGAGTGAAATTGATCTCATTCCTTAGAATCCCTACATTGTTTTCTCACTAATTACCCAGGATCAAATCGCCAGTGAAGGCATCAATCACTGCGAAAGACACGGCTGCTTTTGAGGTGAAAAACTATTAAACTTTGCCAAAGAAAAAACAACAGCTTCATTTTGGGGGGGATGATTGTTGTAATGATGCATAATCTTTATTCACAAACACAAAAGCAATTCCAGTACTTTATGACGGCAATAACAGCACCGTGACCGTGACCGTGACCGCCGCTGTGTGAGGAGCTTTGATATTTTTGTTTAAGTCCAAAGCGAATTTCTACATTAGGATCACTGCAGACAGTCACACAAATTCTTTTTGAAAGCTTTTCCCCAAAACCTCATACAAAATTTAGGTGGACCTCCAGTTTCATCAGTCTCCATCAGTTTGACTGACAGTTGCTCTCCCACTCGGGCATCACAGTGAAGTATCATGATAGGTGACTGTGTGCGCTGAGGCTTTGTTGTTTACACACAGGTGGGGATGAAAAAGTCGATATGCTATTGACAGATGCTAAATATTTTATGTAGCGGGTCCTGTGTCATCTGACATTTCTCTTGGCCGCTTCATCTTTTTAAAATGTTGAAAAAGAACGATTGTAAAAGGCTTTGTTCAAAAAAAGATTTACTCACCATTGTCATATCTAAAACTCTGGTACATCACACACCACCTAGAGGCAACGTTACCTTGGATTTAACATTTAAAGTCCACTAAATAAATACTGAACATTTATTAAGATAAATCAATGCGTGAAATGTATAAAAATAAAAACATCTAAGACCAAAAATCAGTGTAATTTATTACTGAAATGATGTTATATCAAAGGATAGACATAATTAAAGCTTATGTGGACACTGCTTTTTAAAAATGTATTAAAGCTACTAATAATTATTATGACTACAAGTACAGATTGTTTTAATTCCTGATTATTTGAATGATCAAATTTCTATTGAACTGTCTAACAATTGTGATTAGAAAATTCTTGAAAAAAAAGATATATTTTTCCAAACCCAGATAATTTATTACTGGTAATGTAAAAATGAGGAACACTGTAAATCTTCACATTTGAAACTGGTATGAATGAATGCTTGCATTTTCCCTTTTTACATTTTTCCAATTAATCCTCTCTTGATTGACTAATAGATTAATCAACTAATTGTTTCAGCTCTAAAAAAAATATTCCTCCCCCCCCAAATCTTATTTCTAGCTGGCATTCAGGTTGGAATACTGTACCAGTCACATCGCTTGTTTTTCTTGTTCCGCGTTTGGACAAATGTGAGTCATTAAATGATGATGGTGAAATGATGGCAGAGAAGAAAAAGCAACACCATAGCTGACCCGAGTCCTGGCAAGATGACGACAGCTCAAAGTTTGGACGTGAGTGACTCGGAGAGAGCGAAGCTATTTCGGTGCGATGCCAGGGCCGATTTGTCACTTCGCATGCGGCAGGAGATGACATCGATTGGACATATGACAGATTCACAGAAAAACAAAATGCAGTGCAGGTATGACTCAATACCTGTCCAACTCTTCTGTCGTGTGAAGTCTGAAAAGCTCAAAGTAGAAAACGTTGTCTTAACTCTTTCAGAATATCTGAAAGTCCGTCATAGTCTTTTGATCTAAAAGAAACGCCATTTCAGGTTATAGTCTACAGCAATGAAAGAAAAACTTTCAGCGCATATAATCTCACTTTGTAATGTCCTCCAGATTCTGACATTGCTGAGAAATGCAGCTGCTCAGCTCAGAATAATTCAAAGAGGACTATAAAAGCTATCGCCTGTTCAGCAGCATATTACTTTGTTCCCTGCATTTGTTTGTTTATAGAGGACCAAAAAAAAAATGATTATCCTAATATTTTTCAGATGGCTGAGCAGTTTATGATTGAATCTTGTAATTGCTGATGGTAAGTGACACCCCATTGCTTTCAAGATGAGGTGTACAGCTTTGCAACAAGCAACACTACCTTCAAGGCAATTAGGAGAACACACTTCACTGAATTAGGGAACACACATGGACAGCTACCCGTCAGAGGATTGGCTAACGAAGAGCTAATGTTGTGTCTGATTCCCTTTTTCAGTTTGATCACATTACGGGGGTGAAGTTGGGGTGTCATTGCACACTTCTCCCAAGTGGAGGCCCAATTTTCAAAATTACACTCGAAAAATGACACTAAACTGTGACGGCTCGTTTGGGGAATTAAATGGCCAAATTTTCTTCTTTCGTATTGATCTTGTATACCTAAAACAAAAAGAAGAACTTCACCTAAATTTTTTAAAAGAGGCACTGAAGACTGATTGAGTCATTAGAAAGCAGCAGGATGCATGTTTCTATTAGCAGCATCCATCTGAAGACCAGAGGACATGCAATGACTTGTAGGGATTTGCACAATTCCCCATTCCTCCTCTGACCTCTATCTAGTGCGCTTAAGCAGGGCCCCTGAGAAAAGCTTGACAACAACATTCACTCACTTTATTGCCATGGGACTACACCGCATCAGCTGCAGGACACTTACTCATGGCTGAGCTACATTTTGCATAAGAACCTAAACTCTTTCTAAAAACCACCATTTCAAATTTTCGACAAAAAATAAAAAAATAAAAATAACCATACTTCAGAGGCGGGTGTTGCAGAAGGGAAAGATATCCCGGAGAGAAAAAGTGAAAAAAAAAATAGTAAAAATACAGACAAGCCTATTCAAAAAGTCATTTTCTTGCACTTGGACCATATAATGCTAAGTTGAAATCTGTCTTTTTTTGAAGATTCAAAGTCACAGCTGTATCAAATACCATGGAGTTTTAATGGTGGACCATGTAAGCTGATCCTCTACAGTTATGGAGCCTCCTAAAAAGATTCAAAGAAATCTCCTGGAGCTTGGCTAAAAGGAGAAAAGGCCACGCTCGACGGAGTAGCTCCTATCATTTGAATCTCCCAGCGGAGGGAGGGGCCTCTAATAGAAAAGGGAACCGCGGAGGAAAATTTCAATTCCATCTGTAAGAAGGCGCAGGTATGATAGAGGTGATGAACACCTCAACGCTCATTATTACTGAACCAGGCTGCATGGAAGACAGTTCGAGCAAGGAGCTTATGACCCTGCACTCAACCATAGTCACTGACAAACTGTGTAATCTGTAATTGACAGAGGAGGCACACATGGAGGTGAAATTCTATCCTTTGTTTAGCCACTGCAAAAAAAAAAATGGCTGGTCTATTTACAGTACGAAAGACATCAGTCTGTCTGATATACAGTCATCACAGGCATTATCTTGTGACTAAGTGCCGTCAGCGAACTATCCACGTAGCTTCCCCGCTTTGCATTCATTTATCATGACCTCATTTTCCGAGTACATTTCATGACACTCAATATTTCATAAGAGTTGTAAGGGAAATGTATAATATTTACTATCTGGCACTGTGGATGAGTGTTCCATAAAAAAACATCAATTCCAGAAAGAATTTCATCACGGTTCTTTTCTGTGACAAATAAAATTATGTTTTATGGTTTTGTGCTGGTTTCATGTTTATGGTTTTTAGTTTTCACGCAGTGCAAATGCAATAGGATTTAAAAAAACAAAAAACAAAACAGATTCAGGCCGGTTACCTCACTTGTGAAGCAGTTGCAGTGAATATTGTGAGAACAGCACATAGAGAAGGCATGCGGGTGACTGTGCTGGATCGGAAATGACTAGCTATGAGTAGTTATGGCTCTGCTCGCAAACTCTGCATGCAGAGACACAAACACACAAATGTGAAAGAAATGATATCGCTTCTGTGCATACTTCCCCCTCCCTCCTGGCTGAACATCATACAGCCTGATCGCCACAAGATCGACCTCAGGCCTCCCACGTCAGCTTGTCCTCCCTCTGACAGAAACTGGACCTTTCCAGAGCTCCCTCCTCCTGCTGCATGTAAGCCATGTGTCTGGGAGCAACACCCGCCAGTCCAAACAGCTCAGTACCCACAGAGCTCCACGGGATCACCTCTTGCTCACCCGGTCAGTGGGCGAACGTGCAGCGTCAAGATGACACGACCATATGCTCATACCCTTCCTTTCCCCACTTTGGAGAATCACTTCATCCGCCATCCGACGGAGGGTTTCTGTCACTGTGATGTGCGCGTCAGTCCGTGTGATTCGTTGCTTTCTGACACTTTACCAACATAATTGAGGAAGCTGTCAGATTGGCCCCTGAATCACCTCTCGCTGATGTCTGCGACCCGATTGATCTGCCACTTCATGCGCATATTGATCCAGTGTTCACTGTACTCGGGGGAGGCACTTAGACTCTCTGGCAGCCATGTCACACCAGGAACCTGGAGAGCAGAGAAGAAAGTCAGACTATCATAGAGCATGTTTCCATACATACAGGCTGTGCTGCACTTGCAAGTCACCAGTGACGATACCGGTTTCTCTTTACGCCTGTAGATGTTACAAAAACAGCACTTCTGACTAGTTTGTCCTTTAGTGACATGAATCCAGGCCTACCAAAAGTTTTTAATTAAACTCTGCCCTATAACACAGCCAGGAGGTGATGGTAATTCACCCATTGTCACATTAACATGCAAATCTGTTAGCCGATGCATGTTGAACCATCTCATTAACATTTTCACGTCGATGCAATGCGACTGCAATTAACCATATCGAACCATAGAACCGTTATCAATTCATCATTTTTATTTAACATTTAACAAGCTGAAGGCAGCAAATATTGAGTCTTTTTTTAATTTTTGAATTACGTGAATAAATTGATCGAAATTCAAATTTTCCTGCTGTCAGCTAATCGATTAACTCCCTAATGGTTTCAGCATTATGATCGCGATTCGTCTAATCATTCTTTTCTGAACAAATTCATAATTTTATGTTCTTTTGAAAAATGGTTTCCAGAGTCCAAGATGAGATATTCAGATTGCCGAACAGTTTAAAGTCAAAGATGTTTAGCTGATCAGATTTTACAAAGAATAGCTTCATATTTCCCGATTCGTTTCGTGTCTATCCACTATCTGTCTCAACTCTACACTGTAGATTAGGCTCACTGTTGTGTTTCTCTCTCCATTTCCACTGATCAAATACTTTGAGAACAATTTCCTCCCATGTGTACAAGCCATACAATTCTGTCTTCAGGCAATGAATCGCCTAATTGTGCTTTTGTGTTCTTTATACTTGCAAATTGGAACAGTATCTGCTAAACATGCAGAAGCCCGCTTCTGTTTGTTTGTTTATTTGTACAGTGAGTATCCGAAATTAAATTGCAGCAGACTCCTTGTCAGTCGGAATAACCTCTGGACAGGCAGCGTTGGGAGAGAAGAGATTAGATTAACTCGTGCTAAAATGTGTGCAAAGAGAGAGAGGGGGGATTTTAAAAGGCACAAAACTCTAGGCGATTTCACTCATGAGGGAAGTTGAGCGGAGCGCTAACAGGAAGTCTTTTCCCTCAAGAGCTAACCAAGTCTTGTTACTGTAAAAGCAGCTGACCTTGTGGCTTCTGTCGGGAAGGAATGCATGCAGAGGAGACAGACCGGGAGATAAACAGGAGCTCATTCAGTACAGAGGATCACCCTCCAGTGCATACGTACAGTCTCTCCCTCTCTCCCTCCCTCTCTCACTTTCTCTCTGACTCGCCCACTTAGTATCATTTCATCTCTCTCTCTCTCACTCTCTCTCTCTCACTCTCGTTCTCACACACTCAGTCGCTGTGCTCTGACGGATGGGGATACACTGCCAAGGAGGACTTAGGGGTGAGAAGAGTGTGTTTCTTTTCTTCTCTGGTGTGTTTTCTTTCTCTTCCGCCTGGCTTCCCTCATGAGCTGTTAATTCCAGCCCCAGTCCCAAGGATGAGGAGGATCTATTTGTGAGGAAGACACAACAAAGGAAGAGGGAACAAGGAGCAACAGGGTGGTAAATTCTGCGAGCGGGAGTGAGCGAGAAGATCTTTTCTTTTTCTCCAGGCTCGAGCAAGGTTAGTAAGGGAAAAGCTGGTTATCGTTAAAACAAAACTGCCTGCTGTTGTGCCTCTGTTCTTTACTTTTTACTTCCAGCAAGACATTTCTTATCAAAACATTTCACATTCATGTGCTTTCCATCCTTCTCTTAGAGCTTTAATTAACTGTCCTCACAGAGCAGTTTTCTAAATTGAGAACATTTTCTTTCTCAAAATTAAAAGTCCCACAGTTACATTTTAATGATATTGCTTTTTTCATACAGCAAGTCTTCCGCTTGGTTACCCAAGTTTCACTACAGGTCAACAGTGCTGTGTAATTTCCCAAAGGTGTACAGTATAATTCTCATTTGGAGTCTCTCCTTTGGCAAGGTAGCAGAGAGTGAGCTGCAGGAAAAGGCGAGGACAGCTCGCGCTCTTACCGCCGCTCCTCAGCCGTCACTTTACACAGGAGGCAATTAAGCGGGATTGGCAGCCGACGCTGCCGGTAACTTGGAAACAGGCGTGTGGGAGACCCATGGTGGCACATGATAGGATTTAGGTTAGAGAGGAGCACGGGAGGAAGGAGATTCCCTTTGTTCATTCACACAAAAGCCTGTTCCTCTGTGAAAAATCCTGCTCTCGCGTCTCTCTCGTGTCTGCGTGAAAACCGGCCCGGGGGCAGCAGTTGTGAGCTTTTCTGATTTCTCATGACTGTGAACATTGTCCCAGTGTGTGTACTCTCAGAGCATGTGCATAGAAAGTGTGTTTGTGTGCTACGTCTGTTCATGTCTCGCTGCTGTGTATTAAAGGTCTCTTAGGTGAACCCTCACCTTTAATTACCACAAGTGGAAGGAATTATTCATCCTTTGAACTAGTCAAACAAAAAGAGAATAGGACAAAAAGATAATTAAGAATAATCAAGCTCCCCTTTTAAATATTGTGATCACTGTATGAACCAGAATAAATGAGCAGCTTTACAATAAATGTGATAAACAAGCTCCTGAAGGACTCTGCACAGCCTTTGTTCAGGCTGTATTAGTTATAATATGCAACTGAAAAACTCTCCTTGAGACCAATAAAGACCTATTCCGCTCATTATTTGTCACAAAACCTTCTTTCAGCCATTTTTCAGCATGGACAAGATAAGTGCCTTGGAGACGGGAAGGTTGGCCTCTGGCTTGCAGCAACAAAGACCTTTGATGGGGGCTTTACCGAGCTACTGAGCAGTGAAGTTTTTTTTTTTTTTTTACATATTCGCTGTCGGGTGGAGGGGCAGTTTGATTCAAAATGTATTGAAGAAGAGGACAGAGTATTATGTTTTCACTGTAAACACAGGTGGAGGCACGGTGGGGCAATTACTCTGGACTGTGTGTGTTTTGACACAAAAGGAGAGAGATTGCATAAGCTAAGCCTACCGTGTATTCATTTTAGTGACAGGAGAGTGTTGGTCCACGCTCAGCAGAATGTGTTTATACAGAAACCCTAAAGTGAGGAATTAGAGTTTTATAAGGAATCATTCAGCAGCACATTAGTGGGGTGATCGCTCTGGTTTTGTGTTTAGTCTGGACTTCATGTGTTTGTGTCACATATTCACAGTCACCCCTATAGGAGCGACTGACCATAAGTGAGGTCAGGACGTTTGGCTTTGGCCGTCAGTCATCAGGGAACCATTTCATGTGTCACCTTGTCTCTGGCACGCACACACCGCTGCTCTACTCACATGGACAGTTATGGTCCATCAGTGGCTCACTGACTTTCCAGACTAGAAGGAGTCATTGACATTGAGAGGGTGTTAATGTGCGCTTGGTGCACACATTTCCTCACACATACAGTACGCACTCTCTTTTCCCCCAGGCATACAGTATGCATAAATACACACATGCATGCACAAAGGCAGAATAACACTTACTGCCAGCCCATAGTGAGCAAACACACACACACACACACACTCACATCAGGGAAGGCGGAGCAGGGAGAGGCTTCGTGACCAGTGGCTTGGCAGAAGCCCTCAAGGTGAAAATTTTAAGTGAGGAGCATTTCAAATTCAGAACAGATGATCAAACTGGTGTCGAAACTGCAGAGTAGCTGGCAGCACCAGATGCAGACAATCTTTTGGCAGAGGATGTGTTTTTGGTGCCTGAATCTTCCAACATAAAAAGTCAGAGGTGCAGAGCTGAAATTAATACAACTGTGGTTATCGTCATCTCACGGACGGTGGTTCTTATCACGGTCCAGATGATGCAAAAAAAAGGAGAGAGAAAAAAAAACAGCTTCTCAGCTATACTGAGCGCCACTTTTTCTGTTCTGCTATCATCACAGCACACCAAATCCAGCCGTATATCTAGACATATCAGGGTGCAAACGGAGTAGGTTATTTAGGAGTGAACACAAACTGAAACTTCAGAGCCTATCTTTGGTTGTGGGGAGATTAAAGTGTGTACCCAGTTTATCACACACTAAACAGATGCAGTTTTTGACCAGAAATTGAAAAATCTGTCAGCTTTGTAAGTGCATATTCTTACATTTCCTTCACGTAGAAAACTGGGTGGTATTAAAAGAGAACGCTACTTAGCTCAGTACCTAATAGAGACCACCGCTGGGCTAAATCTGTATAAACCAACAGCTTACTTCCCAGTTCTTTACTACTTGTATGAAGCATTTTGCCATCTACCCATTTATCTCTTCTGCGCTTCTTACTGGCTACAAGTAATAGACAGGTTGAACATGAACAAATTAATAAATAAACAATCAACTAAAACATTCTACAGCAAGTTAGCTTTAGTGATAACCCATAGGTTTGAGTGCCCAATTCCCTTGAACCCCTTGTAAACATGTTTGTTTTAGCACTTTTATAGTCATTCTGACCTGCAGTTCATTTGCGTAAAGCTGTTCTTATCAAAGCACAGCTGCAAACCACATTGGGCCCGATGGGACATTCATGGGCACGACAATTAACAGGTGGCTGGAGCCACATGAGCCCGGCTGAGGGGAGCATAATTTCACGTGGACACCAGAAAATATGTTGGTGAGAGACAGAGACAGAGAGAGAGAGTTCCTTTTTTTGCAACACCTTTATAAAAGAAAAAAAAAATTTAATTCTTGATTTATTCATTTTAGATATTAATGAATTCGGTATCCAAAACTTTTTAGAAAAATAGTGAAATCCGTTTCTTAGACCCTAAGATTAGGTCCTGAAATTATTTGTTGTATCCAACCAGTAGTCATTAGTCTGACTCTTAAAGTTTGCCATTGGCCACTTATTTCAGACGACTTCCTCCTCTCCGTTCGCTATCTGCGTGCTAGCATTTTCAAAATCCACTTTGCTATGAGGAGCAACATCATCATCCTCCGAGTAGCAACTTACCACACTGACAATTTCAAGTTTTGTTCAGGATTTGGATCATGTAGTAATGCAGCCCTGCCTATTTCAGTGGATTATCCATTTTAATGACTGTTCAGCTTCCTAAATGTTCCACAAAAACAATTCCACCCTTCAATATTTTAAGGGGCCACAGAAGCCACATCCTTTGCTTAGTTCCAGCCGAAATGACTCTGATTGCTTTAAAGAAGTACAAACAAGCAGGGCGGGTTTTTCCCCTGAGAATGATAGTGAGGTGCAGCCAGACCATTATGTTCTACAGAAATGGCGAGCTAGGTGAGACTAGTAGCAATAAAGGCAAATATGCTGAGGATGAGTCTGAGAAAAGCAGCAAATCTTTACATTTTAGAAGCATAGTGTTATATTCATGCATGAATGTTAGCTAATGGATTACTTCACTGTTTTTGATTTAATTATCTTGTGTGAACAGGATTTAGTTGTTCACACATTTAGAATGTTACTCAAAAGATCTTGTAAGGCACTGTTTCTTTATCTGACAGAAAATGTAAGTGTATTAATTATGTTATTAAGGTATTAATTTTCTTACATTATGAGTCTTGACTGTGTTCTGACTGTACGCCAACTTTAACATACTTCACTCAAACTAACATCAAATCACCTCCCTCAGGTGGGCACCACTTTGAAAACCCCTTTTGTGTAATCAACGTGCTCTTTGCATAATTGCGCTTAAAAGTCATATTTAAGATTCAACACAATTCAAAATCAGCTAAAAAGCTAAAAAATCATTCAAAGAAGCTGCACTGATCTACTTTTGTTTGCACATCTGAACAGAACAAAGGCTTTTATCTGATGTTCTGAGAGCACTGGATCCCCTCATCCGCCACCCACCCCTCCAAAAAATCATATTGAACAGCTTCCAGCAGAGAGTATAACTGATTAATAACACCAACAGCAGCAGTGGCAGCCAAATAATTACATTCTCCAGCCCAAAATAAACAGTAGCATGTAGTCACTCAGCGAGCACAGAAGTGTCTTGTTTTCCGATCTGCTGTGCAGAAAACTCTGCATTCATTTGGTTTATCTGGTCTGTCATCTTGACATCTCTCTCCATAGGGTTCACACCGAGTTCTCCTGCCATGGGCTTGGCCCTGAGAGTGTGTGAGTGTACAGTGATTCCTACGTGTTCTTTAATTCCTGCCGGCTACACATGAATGTATGTCTGCGTACTTGTTAGAAAGCAGAAGAGAAAGACAGTGTGTACAGTATAGTGTGTGTGTGTGTGTGTGTACAGTTGTAGGGAGGGAGAGAGAAAGTTAGACGGAGAGGCAGGTTCCTTGATGAAGCTTCGACAGCGCCTTTGATGCCGACTTCCCCTCAATATCAGATCCCAGCCAACAGATGATAATCTAGCGGAGACCTCGCACACCATCGCTACTCATCAACTGCAAACGCTCGCTCTCCCTCCGTGTACTTCAGTGCTGTCACCGCGAGATGCTGGAGGCAGAAAGCCATCAGGCCCATTATACTGTCAGTGTTAATATCAGTGGCTTGGTCCACATGGTGACTGTATGCATCCTGAGCCCTTTAGGTGTACTGTAACACTATTGTTGTCAGCAGTCACACACATCAAAACACAAACATGGCTGCGCTCTCGACTCATGTGCAGCATTTTTTTTGCTGTATCTAAATAGTATAATATTGTATCTTAATATGTCGACGTCCATGTGTTTTTACCCTTTTTATCTGAGCGTCTTGTGCATTGTTTTGAGCTGTGCTGCTGTGCATTGTTTCTCTCTCTCTTTTGCTCTCTTTCTCTCTTGAGGGGTGGGGGTGTTTGGCAACAGGAAGGCACTTCCTCTTTTGTGCAGCTACTGAAATTAGAGGCTGAAGGAATAATCAAATAACAGACAAGCTGCTGAAATTCAGACGCAGGTTCACCCAGTGGCTGTTTTGAATATTAATGCAGTGTTTGCTCTGTGTGTGTTTGTGCATATGTGGCTGACACAAGAGGCAAGGAGGACATCGATTCAGACTCCGCTGAGCATTAACCCAGCTGAAACGGTTAAATCATACCTGAATAACTGTTAACAGGAAGGCAAACGAATACTTGGGGAAATCAGAGGACGGGAAAATATTTACTGGGGTGGACCTGTTATGCAAATTAGTATCTGTGCTTGTTTGTTCCCATACAGACATGTGAAGCTCCAATTCTATATTGTACCACCTTCTGTGTAATCAGTTTATTAGGAGTTCTTAAAAACCTTAATTGACTAAGAAAGGTTTGGTGGGGTCTTTACTTGAGGGTGAATTTGAGAAAAAAAGAAGAAAAAATAACCTCTGAGCATAATTTGAATATTGACATTTAAATCTTTACGCATGACCCCACACTTTGTCAATTCTCATTATTCGTGTAGCAGCATCTGACCTGTGACCAAAGCATGCTGCAGCTAAGCCGCATGGACTCTTCGTCGACTTGTCTTTAACCTTTAGTTGACTTACTCCACCGAATGACACCTCAGATCAATGTTACAACATGCCGAGCAATGAGTGGACACCTGTAGTGATCAATATAATTCCTACTTTTGTCACATCGAAGGTAAATCTTTGTTGTCTGAGAAGTAAACGTAATTATGTTTGGTACTATGTGTAATGGAGGAACACAGGAATTATAGCCTGTAATTTATTGAAGTTTTGTTCAAGAAATCAAACCAAACCTGCTCAAATGTAAACCCCCAGAGATCGTGAAGCTGTGCACAAAACCCCACTTGAGGTGTGTTGATTTAAAGAGTACAGCAGATATAACAGCTTTCAACTTGCAGAGTAAACTATAAGATAAGAAAGACTCTGTCTGTACAAACTCTGTGTGTGCTGTCATGTAAACTGAAGGAAAACCAAACAGACCTGCTTGAAAAAATCCAGCTAAATGCACGACAATGTAAGCAGAGAGGAGATTTGGTCAAGGAGCATGTCGAAATAACTTTCGCAGGTTGTTTTTGTCACAATTCTGCCATTTCGCCTTCATAGACACACAGCTTTTGATTTCATCTGTGGTTTGAATCCTGCAGTTTTAATGAAGGCAGCAGGTTAGATTCCCAGTGCTAATTTACATTTGCCTCGGTCTCAAATCACAACTGGAACCATCCAGAAGAAAAGGGAAAAAGACAGATTATTGAATTTCCCTGCCTTTAACAGCTTCTATATAAAAGCATTGGTTTGCCTGACCTCCTTTCAGTGAGAGGTGTTGTAGAGAGAGAGCAGCTGTGACTGACAGCTGCGATGTGCTGGGTGTGAACGAAGGGTTAAACGCTGATGTCAGACACTGGCTGTTGATTACAGAGCCGGGGGTGCAGCAGAGCCTCTGTCACTTTGGCTCTGCCTTTCAATATAGAGAAAAAGCTTTTAAAAAGCAGATAAAAGGAGCATGTTGAGGTGGCGGTATGAATGCATCTACCTGCACAATGTCAACAAGAAGTGGCAAGTGCGGGGAGTGAAGGAAGAGCTGGGCACGCAACTTCTCCATTAGATGCTCGCTTTAGTCTTCCCGCTGCTTTCTTGTCAAGAGAAAAAGAATATATTTAGCCTGTCTTAAACCTGTAGGCAGATAATCTATAAAATATGATTTCTGAGCAAGTCAGTTATTGCTGACCTGTTGAAGCAGTATGTGGTATGTGTAAAAAAAAAAAGAGCAAAGGTTTGTTTAAAAGCTTTTGGAGCCTTCAAGCATATCTCACAGAAAGAGGGTATTTTCATTGACCGCGGCACAAGTAGAGGGATAATTCAGAATATCGAAAAGTACATCTGCACTCTGACACTGCAGATGGATTTTTCTTTTTTTTGTTGCCA
Source organism: Stegastes partitus (assembly GCF_000690725.1). Lineage (NCBI taxonomy): Eukaryota > Metazoa > Chordata > Actinopteri > Pomacentridae > Stegastes > Stegastes partitus. The sequence goes on from NW_007577796.1 coordinate 886,557, forward strand.
TTACTCAAAGTAAATGCCTGCTTTATGCAGGATTTACAAATACCATCTGAACCTTTTAATGCTTGAAAACACACATCAAAAACCTCAAACAATATATCTTCATTATAGAATGTTTTTTCAGTCTAATGGATCATAACATTTTCAAAGGCAGCAGCACAGTGACACTTTAATAATAGTACAGATTGGGTCCTCTGTGTGAGCAGTCATGTGCAGTTCTCTGGGGTTTGTCGTCCTGGCTTTTCAAACAATGCATTTCTTCTGGTTTTCTCTATTCACTGGTGGCGGACCTCATCGTTAAAACACAATAACAGTGACGCCGCCGTTGCTACAAAGCACAAAACGTACGAATGTGGATAAAAGCTGCGTGTGTCTGTGGGAGATTGGGCTTTTGTCTCTTAAGTCAGCCACCACCGAGCCAGTGGCTTCGAAAATGCCCCACAACCACGAAACAGGATGACAACCCTGCTGCTGCGTATGTGTGCGTGAACATTTGATCATACTTGTGCGTCCAGCTGACAGAGATGATGTGCTATATAAAGCCTCACTATAAGCCATGAGTCATTATTGGCTCAAATGACTGTATTTTTTGATTCACCATGTAATATAATGGCTCACTATAATCCCTCTCTCCAATAATGGCTAATAATTTAAATAGGCGCGATAGTCACGTCCATACATTGTCAGTGAATAACAGCAGGTAACTCTGCTATTGTTCATTTTGATAATAAAAAATCATTCCACATTCTCAGAAATCTCTCAATAGAACCTTTTTTTGTGGAGATGTGAGAGCTTTTAGCGCAAAGTTATATTATCAGGGCTTAGAGTTGAACTTAATGGCATTCGGGGAGCATTTCAGGACATAATAGGAAGTTATTATTCACAGAAGATCCGCCAAACTTACACAAACCGAGGTGAGTTCACTCCCTGCAGGTCAAAACCAGGACAGCCTCATTAATGAAGTGCAATCCCACTACGATGGCCAGTCAACCAACACTTCTCAATAATGACCGTTGGAACAGCCCACAAACGGTTCTTTGCATTTTAAGGTTTTTCTAACAGGCTGTATAAACTAGCTGCCAAAACACCATTAGCATTTGGACGTGGAGCAGCGTGGAGTATTATCCGTTCTCATCTGAGGTATTCTTGGCGGCACGATGTGGGGTTGTCTATAACCGCTGCCCTCTGTGAACTCTGAGACCCAGAGGTGTTCGAGAACTCCCAGGTTCTCTGCAGCATGTCTATCGTGGCTATTTTGGGGCTAAGTTGGATGGGGTTTGGTCTGGGGTGTTAAACCTCTGAAGGCAGACTTTTGCTGAGGAGGTCATCCCAGGGTAAACCCTCCCGCCTCTTTATTTTCAGTGTGCTACTTTTGGATCCAACGCGCTTGTAAAAGTCGCTGCAGATTAGGAGTTTTCTATTGATATTTTCAGGCAGTGTGGGCAGCTTAACACTTATAAAGGAGCAGGGTCTTTCTGTTACATACTGTAGGTCATGGGTTACACATATAGAGTATGTAGGGAATTCTCTCCGGTATTTTATGTATTGATCATACTGAAACCTTGAGGTAAGATTCACAGTGTTCATACGGTTTATTCCATTGGCAGCTGTTAGTCTTGTGGTTGGGTGGGGCAGCATATCTGTGGACATTTGTTCTGTTGGCTTTCTAGCCAGCAGCCAAAAGATATTTATCATCTCATGCCCTAAGTTTATCTTGGATTTTATCTTGCACGGCTATAATGTGATAAAAGACCAATCATTTGTTATTTCTTTAGCAATCTTAAAAGCAGGAAGAAGAAAAATGAAAGGGCAAGCCCCAAGTATGCCGATGTTTTGTCTGTCTTTTAACCACACTGCCTCCGATGTTATTGTTATCCTCTTTGTATGAATTTCTATTCCAGAATCACAGGGACTAGGATTTCTTAGCATACATTTATTGTGCAGGGCAGTGGGAGTAAACATACACCAAATTCAATACAAACCATACATACCGATTCGTGTCTTTACAGTTTGAGGCTTGTTAATAATAACCAGATCATGCACAAAATGTTACAGTTTCTCAAAGTGCCAACTTTTCGTGTCGTGTTGCCTCTTTGTCATGCTGGTGTGTGTAAACCCAGAATATTACTGCAGGCCAAAGGGAGACAACAAAGATTATCAGACCAGTGTGTTTCAGCTGCAGTTTTGTCATGCATTGCTGTCTCGTGTCATGATTTTCTCTTTCATTTTTGAAATTCCCACCGGGCTATTTGTCTGTGGGTAGAAGCTATTTTAAATCCAGGGTCAGGCGGATGATGACAGGGAACATTTCCAAGAGAAACCAAATGAGCTCAGAGTCGGGTGTTAAAGCAAATCCAAACAAACAATGCTGGCTTGTGTCTGGGAGATACTGTCGTGTCTGTCTGCATCACAGACACCAAAAAGTCCACAGGATATGTCTCCCAAACCCCAGAGCCAAAACACGTCCAGTTGCTCTGCATGAGTCACAGTCCAACTACCAAAGAAAACTGAATTTGAGTGCCAAAGCGCTGATGCGTTGACAGATGAGGCCTCTGCTGCCTGCAGGCAGCTCAGAACCTTGATGGAACTGCAAGTGTTGGGAGCTGCTGCACAACAATTCCTGGAAGGCTTCCCGTGGCCTTGAAAGTGACTGAACTGCGACAGCTACTGTATCTCTGTGACATTTAGCAGTCAAACCCAGCAACACCCTGTACTCTGAGTCGCTTGATCAAAGCAAACCTATCAACACCAGAGATGCTGCTCAGGGACAACAAACTCAAACGCAAAGTAGGGTTGAAGCTAATCCTTGTAGTTTTTATTAAATTAATCAATCTGCCAAATGCTTTTGAAACCAATTAGGTATTTAATTAATTCATTCTTAGACTATAAAATGTTCAGAAACAGTGAAAAATGCTCGTCACAATTTCCCACATCTGCACTTTGCTAGTTTTGTCTGGACAAAAGCTCAAGATAGTCCACCGTAGCAGCTACCAAATGGAACTTGCTGTTCAGTGGTTTTGTCAGTTATTCTTGTCAGTCAAGAATCATTTGAATTTTTTTTTTTTTTTTTTTAGTTGAAGTAGATGACAATTGCCTGGATATTTGCATTTTAAAAAAATGTTTCTTTGTGATTTCTAGCAATTTCTTGTGTCTATCACAGGGCTACACTTAGAGACAGACAACCAAGCACACTCACATTCACACCTATGGACAATTTTAGAATCACCAATTAACCTCAACATGTTTTGGACTGTGGGAGGAAGCCAGAGAACCCACGCTGCATGGGGAGAACATGCAAATTCCACGCAGAAAGACGTCCCAGGCGTCCTAACCGGGACACAGAACTTCTAGCTAACCACTGAGCCACCATGCAGCCCATTTTCCCATCTCAGACCATTTAATTTTGTGCTGGAGGACAAAAAAAAAACAATTAAATATTTTACCAGAAAAAAATATTCAAATTGGAAAAACAGTAAAAGTTTGGCAGGCATTTTTTCTTTCAACCGTAGAAACCATCTTTGGGAACAGTATTTTCTGCTCCCATGATGACAAAACAAGCTTCTCCTGCTGAGGAAGAACTTACAAAACGCTCCATATGGCTCCTAAATAGAGCTTTTTGGTGACAATAATGATGTTAAATAAAGTAAAGCCCAAAGCAAAAAACTGCCATTTTTGCTTGATATTAGAATTAATAATCAAGTAACCTATCTCCAGGTAATTGATATTCAGCTAATATTTTCATGCAAGTCAAAAGAGACAGAAACCAAGGACGGTGGCTGTTTTTTCTCCTGCCCCTCTTGTTTTATGAATTGACACATAACCGATAAGAGTGAGATGCTGGGTACTTTCATCCAGTCTCTTGCAAAGGCCCAAGTAGCATCAAGTGAGCTGGAGTCAATCATTCTGCATCCCATGCAAACAAGATCTCTGTAGCTCTGCATTATGTTAGATGAGGCTCCAAGAATTTTCATCCCCCAGCTGACTTTGAGACCTTGATTGTATAATGAATTCAACTTATTAGACTCCAGTAGCTGTCTCATTAGCCGTCTCTCCCTCGCTGCATGCATATATTTATTGCCATGCAAAAATTACCGATGAAAGAATCACCCTGTTAAATTCTCATTTGGTCAGAATCAGACTTTCTCAGATGAGCCACAGTGTGATACAAATCTCTGGGGTGTTTGGGTGTGTTATAATTATCCTCGTCTATATGTGGTTAAAGCTTAAGAAAATATATAATTTCCTCTCCCATCACCATACTTGTGATACTAGCAGCTTATTCAACTTGAAATGAAGCTGGAGCAGTGTAGCAAGGTGATATGAGCAATGTGCAGATCTGTTTTGGATCCGCTGCTGGGGGAGGTTTGTTTCCAGATGAATGCTGATATTACCTTCTGCAGAAACATCAACTAAAACTCTTCCTACCGTAGATTGCCTGAAACAATGCGATGCTGTACAGCCTTTTCTGTCAGGTAGCACAAAGTTTTCATATAAAACAAGCTCAGTTATTATTCTGGATAGACCCGGGAGTGGATTTTCGTACAAAAAGCCCTATTACTTTCCAATCTGCCTGTGAGATCCAAATTGATGATGAATTAAGGGCGTAAGACAAAGTGAATGTGGGAGGCAGGATGGTTTCCATCAACATGACAGCACTCAGCAGGTAGAAGCACAATGTGCCAGCAGCAATGTAAGTCTGATTACAGTTCTCTTCTCATCTTCTGTGTGTGTTAAGCGAACAAACCATCACCAAGTCAAAAACTGAAACAGACCACCCATGCTGCAAGGTAGCTGTACCGTACAATAGCTGAATCCATTAGGCTGCCATATTGGCCAAACTCTCCACAACAAGCTCCATGACAACCCCGCTGTGCTTTTCTCCCTTGACTTTTTTTTTTTTTTTTTTTAAGATCGACTGTATTCATTTCCTGTACACTTCACTGTGGGTGCTAATTACTTGATGTAACATTTTTTTTCCCCATGTCCTCTGTGACGTAAACGTCTCCCAGGCGACATCAAGCCACTAGACCAAAACACATTGCTGCTGCCGCCGGTCTTATTTTAGAACATTTGATCTGGAAAATGTATTCAGGTGATGGATCATACAAACCTAAGAAGAACCTCTGTTTATCAGTCAAAAATATGTTGAGTTCTGCAGCTCTGAGCTCTCAGCGATGCAGCACCAATGCATAAGCAGTTGTTACACTGATGAGTTTGTAATGGAAAGATGCCAGATGAGGAACACTGAAGAGATTATTAATTGATAGCTGATGATGAACTGAAAACCATCCTGTTGTTACTTTAACTGAGTGACTTGTTGATTGATTCCTTGACTATTAAAATAATTTTTGATTTATCATAGAACTTGTTTGAAATAACTAACTTTGGAGTAGCTTGTCCTTTTATCTTGGCTGAACAGGTGTCCTTACAAACTCGGAGCCATCTGGAAAAACAGCTTTCATTAGTGCCTTCAAGGTGATAAATTAAATGTAATGTGGCACTAAAGGAGATTAGATTCATATCCATCATGCAGTACTATTATGGAGGCCTCCGATCAGACTCAGATTTATCACTGCATTCTGTGTTCCTGAACATGCAGCTGCAGTCTTTGGGGAGTCATTTCTCCCTTTTTGTTTCTGGATGATTCACGGAGATGTCGACAGCGGATCCTTTGGGTCCTCTGGGTCGCAGGGTGGGGCTTCCATGGACTGGACTTCCTTTGAAACGTCCTGTAGATTCTCAATCAGATTTTGATCTGAAGAATTATGAGGTCAGGTCAACGCCTTGGGCTTTTTGTCATGTTGCTTGAATGTTTCCTGAGCAGTTTTTGCGATGTTGTAGTGCATATTGTCCTGTTGGGGGAGCCTTCTACTGTTCTAGTTTGCCATGGCTGGGTGTACTTGGTTTGCAATGTTAAAAAGGGTGATAGGTGTCAAAGCAACATGCACATGAATGCCGGGACACAAGGTTTCCCAGCAGAACACTTCATTGTAAGGAGATGATCAATATGATACACTCTACCCGCCACTGGTTTTAATGTTGTGGCTGTTTACACTCTGTAGGCTGTATGTAAAGGACATAGGCAGCCATCTTGATTTCACCCAACTGGGACGTGTTTGGAGCCTGGCAGCTGCAATCTTGGTCTTTTGAAACTAGGTGGATGCAGCTGAGAATGATATGGTATCACCTGTCAATCACAAGGTGGCACTGCCCTTAATGATCTGCTTCATCATCTTTGCTCTAAATTTACAAAGTGAGCATCATACTGTATCCAAAAACTCTTGGCTCCTGCTAGCCATGAGCAAGAATACAGATTTAAGTCACTTCTGCATTGGCTTCACATTTCAGATCCTGCATCCATCTTTTTTTTTATATACGTTCTACGGCTGTAACAGACAAAAAAAAAAAAGTATTGTAACATCCACAACTCCACCTCTGACACATTCTGTGTACACATCCACCAGCCGCCTCCTTTTAGTGACTCAGGCTCCCACTCTTCACGCACTGACAGTTGTGCTGCACACAATTCAGTCCTCTGCGCCAACGATAATCATGAGATCACTGCTCTAAATCTCCCAACATGGGCTCACATCCTAATCGAGCACCGCGGGGCTTCTGAGTGACGCTCTAATGTCATCAAGAATGAATGAAACCCAATTTATTATGATGACAGTAAAAGCGAGCATCAATTAAGGACAGGGCTCATTGCAACAGAATACTGATTAGTGTTTGGATGCAGGCCCATCAGTGGACCCACACTCACTTAGCTGATGCTCACTCATCCCCTGTGTGAAGTGGGAGTCTCGTCTCCACTGTGTACTTCACTCTGTATGCTCCCAAACTCATCCGTTTCGGGGTGATTGATAATGCACATTATCGTGGATTAAGGGCCTGTGTTGGAACAGAAAGTGTATTTGTTTTTCTGAGGAAAACCTGATAACGAGGCACCGAAAGCGTATTAATATCCAACTACTATCATCCATACAAGAGGAAAAAAAAAAAAGGTTACTCAAAATGACAGGCTCTAAATGTTTCTTCTAAAAATAAAGTTGAGCAGTAGACACACAGAGAGAATTGTAATGTCAAGTTCGTGCCTTTACAAACTTGAAAGCCTCTCAGATAAAAGACGTTGCAGGCCAAAGTAAATAAATAATGATTTTTAGAAAGCATAATAACGCGTCATATACTTTAAAGTTAAATGTCAGAACAAAAAATAAAGACTCGGACAAGCATGTTCATGAGACAGGCCCATCTTATCATTATGTGTAATCTCCAAATAGCCCAAAAAAAAATCTTCCACTGCACTTTCCCTCATCAAACCCCCTGACAGATTTGGGTCTCTCGCTGTGTTGTGATGAAAAGTGTGCTGTTAGATTCACAGTGGTTGCTGCAGTAATTGGTCACTTAATATTTCCTTCTTCTTGCAGGAAACACGCCTTTGATGACCGCAGGAGTCCGTTAATTTTTTGCATATTTCCTCCGTACGGCGGCCTTTACATTTACTCGGAGGCTGGTAACACGGTGTTGCCATGGTCTTTATGTATATTTTAGTTTGATCTGAGACATAAACAGCAAGAAGCTAGACCCTCCATCTGTGTTGCATGCCTGTTCGGCTCAGCAGTATGTTCTATTTTCGGTCGGAGGGAGCTTTGCACTGTGTACTATGCTGCGTGCACGTCTGTGTATTTACAGTACATGTTCTGCTTCGCTACCATCAGGCTCATTACACAAACCCTTCAACATTCACTTCTTTGCAAACAAGCCCTGCGCTGAGATGAAGTGAACCTTACCCTCTTATAGCCTGTACGGCGCAGGGAGCAACGTGGCAATAATGTGACTTCGTGCGAAAATGCAGGGAAGCCAAGAAAAAACATATATAAAAGCCTTGTAAAGGACCACAGCGGTAGGAAAGGAAGAGTTGGCTTGTGGGGGGATTTCAAAAGATGGGAATCCCTCGTTGTACTTTGCATGTTGTCATCTGACTGTATACTAAAGCTCTCACCAGAAATAAAAAGACTAGGGAAAAAAAAAAAAAAGAAATGCCACTCTAACAAGTCCCATGGGACTTCAGCTGCCTGGCTTTCTGGAGAGGGAACAGCTTTTCTGATCAAAAATGCTTTTAAAGACTTCGGCAGAAACAGCCTGCTGTGCTTCACGTGCATATATAGTTACCACGTTGTATATGCTCATGTGCAACCATCCCCCTATGATGTCTGGATTGCATAAGAAGCATGGTTACAAAAAGGAGATGGAGCAGGACAGGTAGAAAAAACAGAGAATAACTGATAAGTCAAGGGATTCTAAGTTGTTTGCACAGCTTTGGTTTGCTGCAATACATTTGTTCATCCACTGAGGCTCAATTAAACAGGCAGAGTTTTTTCAGTTATACATGATTCATATGGTTACATACCATATTTATAACCAGCAAGCGGCTGTGTTCTAACCAGAGCGAGGACAGTGGTATATTCTCCTATGGGTGTTGTTCAGCCAGCCTGAAAAGAGAGTCGACGGTAGACATGCTGCTTTCTGCATCAACCGGTCATATGTGCAAGAGGTGTGAAAGCTGTGAAAATTGTCAAGTGCTCCCTTCTCCACAAACAGCCTGGTTGAACCTCTGTATAAGCAGTAACATTGACAATGTGCCTTTTAAACGTACATCACCAACAGTTACTTTCATTACAGGTTTATCTCCAGACTATTTTCCCAATTAGTTAAGAAGAAGTGAAAAATGTCTACATAATATTCCAAAGCACAAGATGATGCCATGAAATGTCTGACTATTAAACCTAAAGAATGTTTCATTTATTGTCATGTAGGGTCAAAACAAACCCTCACATTTGAGAACCGACGACTGTTATATGTTTGATATTTTGCTAAAAAAAAAAAACAAATAATCAACCAACATAATACTTCCAGAGCAAAAATCATCTAAATCATGCAGCTCAACCTTTAAAGATAACGGAATGGAAATCTCAAACAAAAAAAACAGTCAAACAAACACTTCCCACACCTCCACTTCACAGCTGGCACTGAACTCACACCAGAAAATGTGGCTACTTGTGTGAAACCTGCAAATGCTTTTTTTTCAATGTAACCTGTTGCTGATCTCTTGCACCACTGAATATTTCAACTTTATCACCTCCTTCTCACTACCACATTATCACCTCAACTTCAAAAGATAGCCGGTCTATAAAAGCATGTAGAACCTGGCATGTCTGGCCCGGTGAGCAAAGCGTTGTCTTTATATTTCTGAGAAAACGCATTTGTGGAGAGGCAGCGCTCCACCAGCCTCCTTCTCTTTCTGATTGTCTGTTAACGTCAAAGAAAGGACGTTTTCCAATCTCATTCCAAATCGAGCTTTGTCCGCACCATACTTGGCTCTGAGGGTTTGCCAAAACAGCTTGCAAATAGTTCAAGAAAAAAAGACAGTAGAGGGTGGTGATGCAACATTAAACTGGATGTGATCCACCATTACATTCTTTTTCATCACAAGAGAAAGAACACTGATGGCCTTCTACACCCTTGTTGTTGCGTTTTATATGTGGTTTTCATTCCGCTGTCAGCCGCCGTCAGCTCCTCAATAATTCAAAAGACAAGTTTTGTAATAGTTTCCATGCAGCTTGTGCAAAGAGGATGTTTAGGTTTCTCCACACATATATGCAACAAAAGAGTTCAATGCTCAATTTGTGGTCATTTTCAAAGGCTGATACAGTTACATGTTGTGTCGGTGGCTGACACAAGTAACATCAAGTCAAATTCAAACACAAGTTGTTTTTCACATTAACAGAGTAAAACCAGGACCACGTGCAAAGGGTTCATTGACAGAGTTTGCAATAAATTACCATAAACATCACCTTTAACTAATGCAGAGACAGGGACCATTAATGTGTAATTTCCTCAAGGAATAAATTTGCCAAAGAACAGAAACAAGCGTGTCTAAGCAAAATGTGCCGCCACCCCATTAATCTCACTTATCATCAGTGGAGAGATCGCTATGACGGTGTTTCCAACGGTAGCTGTGAAGCAATACTGTGGATGGAGGATTCATGAACTCCCACAATGCATCACTTTCAAGCAAAGTGCTCCTCAGCAGTTCTGCAGTGAAAACTCTGCACTGTGCTGAAGGAGCACATTCAGTGTAATTCATTAAATATTTGGTAAAAACATCACTTTCTCTCAGAACGCCACACTTTTAGTGCACGTGTAGCATTTTTCTTGATTGCCGAGCAGTTATAGAATTAAATATCTGCTGGCTGCTAGATGTTTTTTTAATCTTAGTTCTCAATGGAAGAAACTTGATAATTTTTAGACAAAAAACATTTGGAAGAGAAATATGTTTGACACTCATTGTTCATTCTGATCTTAATGTTTTGCTTTGGTGATGTGATGCATCAGTAAGCATTATATGTTCTAGTAGGGTAGTCAAAAGATGAAATTAGTTCAACTAACACCTTGTTTTTGGGTCCGCAATTTTGTAATTTGGAAAAAATCTTGGAAAAAAGAAAGCAAAATACAACATTTTAGAAGCTGGAACAATGTGAGTCAGTACTAATTATAAAGAAAATAATAAATACCATGAAAAAAAAGCACAATTTAACTGTAATTTAACTGTATCTTTTATTTATTTATTGTTGGAAAGCAAATAAAACAACTATGTTAATTCATATGCTTGCTTGTGGACAGTTTTTTTATTTTTTGCACATTCTGCTGATCTTGTTTGGACGAGGAGTTGTCTCTACTTTCCCTTCTTTCCTAGAAGCTTCTTGGAACTTATTAAGATATCAATTAATTGGTGTTTTTACTGACTGCAAGGTGGCTCGGTGGGTTAGCACTTTCACCTCGCAGATAAAAGGTTGCTGGTTTGTGTCCCAGTTAGGACACCTGGGATCTTTCTGTGTGGAGTTTGCATGTTCTCTCCGTGCAGCATGGGTTCTCTCCGGGTTCTCTGGTTTCCTCCCACAAGGTCCAAAAACTTGTTGAGGTTAATTGGTGACTCTAAATTGTCCGTAGGTGTGAATGTGAGTGTGCTTGGTTGTCTGTCTTTAAGTGTGGCCCTGTGATAGACTGGTGACCTGTCCAGGGTGTCCCCTGCCTTTGCCCTGATAGGCTCCAGCCCCCCCCACAACCCTAGTGACGATTTAGTGGTGTATAGATGATGGATGGATGGATGGATGGATGGTGTTTTTACTGGGCCGTTGGCAGCAGAACCTTTGGGTTCTGGAGGTTGCTGGGTAGTGCTTCCATAGATCAGGATTGTTCCAGTGCATTCCATGGATACTTGTTGGACCTGAGGCTGGGGCAGCATCTCAGGCACTTTGTTGTGTTTTCTTTGAACTGATTCTGAATAGCTGTTGTGGTGGCAGGACACAGTATTCTGCTGGAGGAGGCTGCTGCAGTTGGGGCTGTGGTCATGAGAGGCTGTGCTTGATCTGCAACAATGTTTAGGTGGGTGGTGCGTGTCAAAGTTATATTGATAGGAATGCCAGGAGATTGCTTTGTAGTGAGATGATCAACATTGTTCACTCCATGTATGAAGATTATAATAGGGCTGGGGTGTAATACTGTACATGGATTGCGTCTATGTTAGTCTTAAGAAATTTTGTGCTCCTTCGAATTCATTCGAACTTGAGTTGATGTGATAGCTGTTATATTCTGTGAGAATCAAAACAAGAATAAATGGATGTGACTCAATATCAAGAACTAAGTTTGTGATCAGGAGCATAGAACCTAACTGGAATATTTGCACTTCTCACTTGGCCCGGTCTTTTTAGAAAACCATTTTTTTCACATTGGAACAGTGTTTAGATGGTGGTAATGGGTAGCTGCAATAAGATGGTTAATGTTATTCACTTCACTGGTCGGTGCTTTAAATGTCTTGACTGGTAGATTATGAACAACAGAAAACAGCAATCTGATAGGCTGGAACTTCCCATTTCTGTCACATTCATTTGAAGACTCAAGTAATTATTTTATATCAAACAGTTGTCTGCCATTTATTTGATAGTAAACTAAATGATTAGTCAACAGTTTCATCATGGAACAACCTTGAGCTTCGGACTTGTCAGAGTGCCAAATTCAATTAAACTAAATGCCCAAGCGGTCCTGTTATGTAAGCCTAAGGACAGATTTCAGAAGGCATCATGGGTGCTCACTGCCAGACAAGCTGTCCAAACAGTTGGGTGGAGCTTCCAGAAATCCAAATCAAATATCTTAATCTCTCCTCTCCCTGCTTGTCTTGTTCCCATCAGGAGTCCTGACTCCCAGCAGCAGCCATGTGAGAGGAGCTGTCAGCGAGCAGAGGATGCCCACGTCCAGCTAAAGCAGAACAGCCCTTCCCCTCTCTCCTCCCTCCCCTCCTGCTCCCTCCCTCCCTCCCACATGAGGACAAGAAGATGACTATCACCAGTCGGCAGTCCTTCAATGTCCTGACGGTCATCTTCCTCCTGCTGTCTACTGCAGGTCTGTGAAGTTTAGTGTGTGTCACTCACTGACACTGCTTATCTGGCCCTTAAAAGTTCTCATTTTCTTTCTTTCTTTCTTTTTTTTTACTTACATAAGCGTTTCACGGTGTGCTCATATTACACATGCTTAGAAGCACTTTCCACAAATTTTGTATTCCCCAAAATGTGAGTCTCAGTCCCACGCTGAGTGAGCCACCAGCGCCACAAGCTAAATACAGAAAGCAAACCCCCCAACAATGTTCTATGGATAGAAGGAAATACATGTTGACATCTGATGTCCACAAGTTGAGTCAGAAACACTTAACATCAAGGCACTTTAAAACACTTACTGCCAACAACTTACTTTTCCTTGGCAGGAAAATCTCTGAACCTTAGGGTGCTCGCTAAATGAGGCCATACAGCGTAAACTGTGAAGAGAGCACATTATAACCCTAGAAGCTACAAAGAGAAGAACCCCGCCAACACATAGCTCTGAGATATGAAACACACATTATGCACAAGGGAAAAGATGCCGACTCAAGTCTGAAAATGACAAAATAGGGCAACAGAAGGAAGGTGTGTTAGAGAGAGAGATCTGTACAAGAGCTAACAGGAGGCGTACAGCAGGTTGAAAACTCATAATAATCAGAGGAGGGAGAGTGTGACTGATGTGAAGGACCACCTCATTAAGAAGCAGCACAGCAGCTCACTTTCAACTTCAAAATGGCCATGTTCACCTATACAAAAGTATACATCAAACCCAGAGAACCATGTTTCTTTTCAAATAACAAGTCCAAAGACAGGATGGCTATGAATTCTGGATGACTGCCAGAAACAAGACTTACTACCTGAATTTTTACTGTCCTTGGCAGTCAGAAAAGATGAAATATGACTCCCCACAATCTAATAATTCAGGGGTGTGGAGTACAAGGTTATATCAAAGATTTGTACAGTATTTTTTTGTCAAAAGTAAAAGAATGCTGTTGTCGTTAACGTTACAGACCACAGAAAAGAATAGGCTTAAGGTGTAAGAAGAAGAGACAATGTATCTCTATTTGTGGATTTTATTGCTATGAAAATAACTAATTAAAATATAAGTTACTGTAGTCTTAAAATAGTTTGGGTTTATTTTGTCATCATACATGTAAAAAGGTCACTAAAATTTCCCAGAAGCCAAAATGAGTTCATTTTTCAAAGCTGTTTTCCATGTATTAATAACACCTAAATGGTACACAGAGTTCTTCGTGTTTAGCTAAAGAAAAGGGGATGTGAAAATGAGGTTTTACAGCTTACCGAAAATCCACCTGAATTCAGTCGACTTACTTGTGACTCAGCATGATTTCATTTTCTGGTACACGAGCGCCGAATGAAATACAACAACGCTAACTTTTATGTTTCAGAACAAAGACAGACAACAAACTGCAGATGTGACTGCAGCCATAAATGAATAAATACGACGTGCGAGCACCGACTGATGTTCAGATGTTGCGTGCTTGCTCCACTGACAGAGAGCCATGGCGGTTTTCAGACCGCAGGGTGTAAACAAACTCTAATGCAAGAGCCAAGCTGTTAACTGTATCCTAAATTTCAAGAGGTGTTAATGAAATTAAGCAGGTGGGTGTGTTTACAACTGTATCATTTCCACAAGCAGCTGTTGTTCATTTAGGAATCCAGAGACTTCCCCTGAACTATTCTCCTTCCAGTTGTGCATCGTTAGAGGACTTTACGGTCCACTTCCGACACTGAGGGCCTCTGTTTCCTCACTGCCTGTTCACTTACCTACAACTGCTGACCCTCTCCTTTTTGGTGCAGCGCTTTATGGGACATAAAAAGCATGAGCTGATGGCAGAACCATTTCACTGACTTGTATAGCCAATGCAAGGGTCAAACAAAGTGTTTTGTTCAACGAAAAGCCATCCTTGACTTCTAATCCTGCTGTGTCCTTCAGGACTGCTTCATTTTACTCCCCCTCGTGCTAAAATAAGGATTGTTGAAGTGGAGCTGGCTGGCCTCACCAAGCTCATTATAACCTGAAAGAGCTCTCTTTCAAATGCTGATCTGTCTCTGTCTGAGATTAGTGAAAGACTTCTATCACCCCGCAGCATAGGAGGACCTTGAACTAAATCACAGTAACAACACTTTAACTGAAAACCCTGCCAGATTTTATAGGCTCCATTGATAAAGGGAAATGCACAAGATAAAGGCAAGTCATTTACTAAAAAAAGAATGATTTTTTAATAAAAAAGTTTAAGTGCACTTCACATGGAGTGGCGTCATTTAATTTATGATTATACTGAGAATTATCAAGGAAAAAGAAATCAAAGAAGATACAAATATTATTGGATCAGCAAATGTCACAATTCGAGCCAGAGTGACTCAAATCATGTCTTTAAATAAGTTAAAAAGAAATGCCAAAGCTTCATTTAAGGTAATTTACAAACTGTGTCACATAAGCTATCCACCGGAGAGTAAAGACGGGTTTATTTTTCAACTGTAAAATGTCCAATTCAGCACATTCGTTGGTCACACTCTTTGCTGCCAATTCTTAGTGGCATTTTGAAAACTAAACGTGTTAGTCTTGCTAAGTTTTATTTTTAGTGTTTTAGACATCTCTTGGTATGTTTTAGGGTACCATTTAGGTTTCCAGAATATATAGTATACAACAGACCTAAGTACAGTATCATTTAAAACCGCTCAATACATACAATATTTTTAAGCTGACGGTGGACTATTCGCTATTATGAACAATCAAACACAAATACTTTAGAAAAACTATTTTGAAAATACAAGCCCTAAAGTAGAAACTCAATGCATTAAAAGTAAATTTGTCTGTGATCGCTGACACACAAGTTAGAAACCCTATAAACACTGTGATTTTTGATTAACTGCACAAAAATTATCATAAAATGGCATTTGAGCCCCAGAACTTGCTCAGACTTGGTGGTTATCAGCGGAAATTAGAGTTTCAGTATGACGGATAGTGCAATAAAACATCATCATGCACCGTCGACCTTTATGGACAGCGTGTTACAAAGCTCAAGATTAAAGTTAAAAAGAGCATGAAAAGAAGGCTGATCAATATTGGGAGCACATTATTTGGTCAAATGATGGTCAAATTATATCTGTTCAGCTCAGATGACGTCCAGCATGTTTGGTGTGAATCTGGCTTGGACGATCACAGTGAATACATAGTCCTGACAGTGAAGCACGAAGGTTGGAGGCTGATGATATGGGGCTGCATCAGCGCAAAAGCTGTTGGGGAGATGACATTTATAGTTGGTGCCATGAATACTTGTAGATACCAAAATGACTCCCAGTCTGCAGAAGCACTGCCAGAGAGCAATATTCCGGCAAGAGTTTCTAAAGAAGGAAATTGTGAAAACTATGACCTGGCCAAGAATATCGCCTGACTCGAATCTAATACAACACATGTGGAGTATTTTAAAGAAAAGGCAGAACAACACAATTTCTCCAGGAAAGAGCAGATGAAAAAACAAGAGCGGCAGAACATCTCTACAGAAAATTGCAATGCCGGTATCCTTCATGCTGTGGAGGATTAAGTTTGTCACCAAAAATGAAGGTGAACCAACAAAGTATTGAAAAAAAGAAAGATGTGCTGACTTCTGTTGCATTGAAGTCCTACTGTGAGGCCTGCATTTTAAATGTAGTAAATCGTTACTTTTTTATTTGACATAAGAGCAAATACTTTACTGTTCAACTCAGATGTGATGCGGTTACTGCAAGATGATGCGATTTAGCTCATATTGCACAGGGCTGCACTCACTTCTGTTGTGTTCTGTAAATATTTTTTAATATCATAATGACACTTCTGTCCACCACTGATTTGTGGCATGTTTTGCATCAACTGTCTTCTGTTTTTGTCGGTGTCTCCCTGTTTTTGTTGCTTCTCATGGTCCAAATAGGATAAGAATTTTAATGAGGCCTTTTCTGTTTAAACAAAGGTCAAATAAAATCTAGTAAATACAATTCAAGCGCAGTGCATAAATCACAGGAACACAGGCAGCAGTAGCAGTGTATAGGTTTATTAGCCTGTATGTGTTTCCCAGCCTACTTATGCCTATGAGTAAGTGAATGAGCACATATTTAGGGCAGGGGGAGAGGATAAAGAATGATTTTATGCAGTTTTTATACCACTGCAGCACAGCTGTCTCCAGGCAAACCGCGGCATTCATTCTTGGTCTTATTATTAGTAATAGAGAGTGAAAGGATGCTTGGATGGTGATATTGATTAACTATGAGGGTGATGAACAAGTGGATGTGTCCGAGTCGATTATGACATGCTGCAATAACCATCAACTTTATTTCAGTTTAATTTAAAGGGGCTTTATTGGCATAGAATATTGCCAAATGTTGCCAAAGCAAAAAAATCCAAATCTTTATGAAATAGCAGTAATATGAACAGTAATAGAGCATTAAGGGTGATATATTTTAATCTTGTACAGTATATCATATGCAGACGTATATGTGCTGCCTGTTTGTAGGTCAGTCCTTGTCCCTGAGGTTGTGGCATTTCATGCATATTGGGCAGCTCGATGTGCCCTGTTTCCTTCTCCTATGTGTATTTTTGGTTCCTCATTTTGGCTCTTTAGAATCTGAAATTACAGAGTTAAGCTAGTTAAAGTAGAGGTTCCTTATTTCATTAAATGTTTTATGTTGAAATGTATCTCCGTCTCAACCTCACCTGTCGAGCAGCCATCATAGATTCTGTCTGCTTTCGGTTGTCTCCCTTTATCAATCCCTAGTTTGTGCTCACCAAATCAAGACTGCCTCAGTACACATCTACTCTGCCAAATCTCTTTTTAGGGCCAAAAAAAAAACATTTTACATACTTTGGCTTTTCAGTTCTTCTTTCCAGCTTTCTAAATAGATTTCCTGACATTTTGTCGTAATTTGGTTTGCTCTGATTGTTGTTTTGGAAAGCAGCGTTGTAGGTGTAACTCTCGCTTGATTCAGTGATACGATTACGGTGAACTAGAGTCGGGACATCTGGGGCGTTTTTTGAAAAATCATTCTATTAGTTTTCTCCGTGTTTGCTGCCAGGGCTCGGTTTGACAGTACCTTTCTACTGCGTCCAGCTGTTGTTGCACTCCTTGTTCAGTAGGAAACATTAGAGCAAGGTCATCTCCGTAACAAAAAGATGTCACCTCTCTATCTAGGAGGGCGAGGTCAGGAGCATCACATCAAATATCATACTCAAATTGCAACCCTGATGAACACTTCAGTATATTTGCCTGCATTACTGTTTTTTCTAGCCTTATGTTAGCCTGCTTGTTTTATTTCAGTACTGCACCGTACTTGTATCCTATTACTTTTCTACTTTGCAGGCACTGCTTATGTCATTTTGTTTTTCTGGGCAATATGTGGCACCAAAGTTTTTTTTATCTTAGCTTAACACCTCTTTTCTTGGTGAAAGTTCAAGTTTATTTGTTTCAATTTTAACAGCACGCCTTTTACCAGATGTTGGTTTGATCAGATCTGCAGAAGCCAAAAACGTAATAACGGACGATAACGTAATAAATTTGTTATTTTTAAAGTGTAATAGGCCAATAACGTAATAACTGGCCAATAACATAATAAAAGTCCTGAACCGATAACATAATAACTTTTGGCCAATCACAAAATAACTTTTTACGTTATCGGTTCTGGACTTTTATTCAGTTATTGGCCTTTTATATTTTAAAAAGTGCAGACTTATTACGTTATCGGCCATTGTTGCATTATCGGCTGTTGTTGCATTATTGGCTTCTACGAGAGCATACATTTTTTTTCCCCTATAGCACCATGTAGAAGTCTGTAATAGAGGCCTTACGATGCCAAATAGAATCAAAAGTTTTCTTAAAATCAATAAAACATGAATCTGTTACCATCTCTTGTTTCGTGTACATGCTTGTTAACCAAAGTGGAAAATGTATATACATGGTCATTGGTACTTTGGAAAGAAGCCAATTAGATTTGTAATCAAGGTGCTGTGTTGGTAAAGGAAATCTGGTATGTTATATGTAGAATACTACTGAATAATTTACCCAGGCAACCTCTGACACAAATGCCATCGTAGTTATTAGGGTGATTTTCGATCATTCTCTGATAGCATGTAGCCTGGACTGCTTTTGAAGTAGATTCCTGCGATTTCACATTAAAGCAAAACCTCATCGTTTGTTGGATTCCGTGACAAAAACTATATTTTTTCCCTTTGGAGACGGTAAGGATGCACAGGTTTATCTTCCTCTAACGCTGCAGGGACTTGAAAGCAAAGTCACAGATGAATGCAAATAAGCCAAGGCACCATTTGTACCACACATCTTTCCCTCGCTCCATAATGAACTGACTGCGTTGCCACATTTGACTCCAGCTGCCACGAAAAGTAGTAGCATTTGCAGGCTGACTTTAGCTTTGATGAAGCAGGTAAAGAGAGTCCAGCATTTTTTTGTTGGAGTTCAGTCGTTTTAATCATATGGTGGTGAAAAAAATTGTCTGTGTGATTCTTTATTCTGAATTTTAACAAAAACACCATCTATAAATTAACAATATACTATAGTCATTTCTGTATGTGGTCTGAGAATCATATTTGGTGTTTCCAAGCAGAAGCACTGACACTCTTGTGTTTGCATAATGACCTAATAAATTAAATGTATTCTATGTTTTGGGGCTCGTTGTGTTCCTGCAAGAAAGAAAACTGACAGTGCTTTTGCAATCATGCATAATAGGATGTCTCCTATCTGATTATTTTTGCAAGTACACTGAGTTTGTTTTTTGTTCCTTGTCCTACACGCTTATTGTTAGATGAATTCTCTTCAATCATGTCTTTTCAGAGGCTTCCCAAGAAAACAAAAAGCATTCAATACTATGTTTGTGGAGTTTTGTTGTTGTAGGTTGAAGGGTATTTCGTTGAGAGCGGCTTTCGATAAAGGCATCTAATAAGGGGTTGTCATTTTTCGGAGTTGTTAGGCAAACACAAAATTTTGTCTTTAAGGTCATGAGCAGGGATGTGTCTCCTTAATATAACATCTACTTTTCTGTTTTTTGCTTTTTTTGTCTTCCTCACCACTGCAGCCCTCTCAGCTCATTACCGAGTGTGTGAACCCTACTCTGACCACAAAGGGCGGTACCACTTTGGCTTTCACTGCCCACGCCTCTCCGACATCAAGACCTACATGTTCTGCTGTCACCACAACAACACCGCCTTCAAGTACTGCTGCAACGAGACCGAGTTCCAGATGGTCATGCAGATCAACCTCACCACCACCTCAGACGGTTATGCACACAAGTAAGTCATAATATCGAACATCCACTTGACCAAATTTGACTCATGTACGAGCCGTCAGCCTGCCCTGTTCAGTACCTGTTCTGTTTCATTTGGTATTTTTATAGTTTTATTTCTTTTTTTGTTAAAGAAAATAATTGAAGGTCTTTATTTATGTTAAGTAGACAAACATGCAAATTTTGTAATGTCATTAATATGTACATCCCCAGTTTTCCAGCAACACAAGGTGGAAAAGAAAAAAAAGTAGGGAATGCCCCAATCACCAGAAATAGCATCCTGCTGCAGTGACTTTAATAACGGGGAAGTCATTTTATAGGCACATACTGTATCTACTTTCTAGGTCATAATGAAATGACCTAGAAAGTCCTCAGAGACACATACCTCTGCCAGTGACGCCACTTTGTTATTTTTATACAAGAAAAATGCTCATTCTGTATTTAATCTACATCAAAACACACATGATGATGATGGGCAGTTTTGGAGGTTGAGTGACTCCATGGATGCATTACAAAACGGGACTCGCAGGCGCAGGGGCGGCGCGTGTCTGCCTGTTTTAAATGACCGTAAAATATTTTTTACATTCAGTTTTTAGTTTTTTAAAAAGACAGGGCCTGGTGAGAAGTGCGACTGTTCCAGTTAGGTTTATAAGCTCCTGATCCCAAACTTGGTACTTGAATAATAAGTCACATCAATTTATTCTTAGTTTTTTTTTCCCCTCCCCACATAAAAATATACACTCAGATTTTCACAGCAAATAAGAGCTTGTCACATTTTCAGACTTTAAATGAATGGGAACTGGCATGTAATTCAGTCAAACTAACTGAGGACGTGATCCATATAAAATATTGCACCCCCGCCTGCCAGACTAGTCTACATATATCCTCCGCCAAGGCGAGAGCTGAGTTTGTTTGTTTGTCTGTTTGTTTGCTTGTCTGTCAGCGAGATTGCGCAAAAACCACCAAGCTGACTTTTTATGAAACTTGGTCGAGAGATGGGCAAAGGAAGAGCACATTAGAGTTAGGTGAGGATCAGGATCGCTTTCTTTAAAAATGCAAGACAGGGCGTTGACATTTGGGCTCTCAGACTGCCCTTCCTGTTTCCTGAGCGGCATCATATAACCGAGCCATATATCCTAATCTAGCTGTCTTACTGGTGATGGCCTTTTTATGAGCTTCTCACCAAAAGTCCTGAGCAGAGGACACAGATGTCTCACTGGGTGGCAAGCTAGCAGGTGAGTCTTCAGTTGTTGCACTCATAGACTTTACATTTTTAATCTGAGCTGGTCATTATAGTGCAAATGTTTTATTATCCATCATGGTAGCTCTCTGCTCTCTGACAGCCAACTACCCACTCTACTCCACAGCTATAAAAAAAGTTTGATTTCCGCTCTGGTCAAACTGCGGGTTACACAACCTAATTCTCACGGAGTACAACCTGGCCCTGAGGCAGATACTTTCACCAAATTACCAATGAATCTTATTCTTTTTGGTAACTTTGCCATCTGGAATGTCGAACCCCAAATTCTACACACAGCTTTTCAGATACTGAGTCGTCATTATGATCAGATCAGACTGGTATTCCTCCCTAGTGTCTCACTACTAGCCCACTTTACTGATTGGTTAATATGACATACACCCCTGCTGCAAGGCAAACTTTTCTCCTATATTGAAACAAAAGTGCAAATACAGCCCTAGCTGTCAGGTCTTTTTTCAAGCAGTCATGGTTTTGTGTTTTGTCCAAACCTTATCTGAGAATATTCAGTTTTCCATTGTCCTGAAATGTGCATAATTTCAACTGACTCAAGTGGATGATCACTGAACCACTGCCATTCAATGCATTCAAGAGTCTTTCTTTTTTTTGAATAAAAAGATGTCCCTCTGATATTACTTATTATATTATAGGAAAACACGATGGCAGGTCTTTACTTTTTTCGAGACCATTAAAAAATATGCATTCAGAGTTCAGCAGATGTAGACAAAACCTATACTGATAACATTATTCTTAAAATATGGAACGAGGCAAGATATAAACTCGTATGACTCATTGTTAGGGCCCAAAATTTAAATTGCTTCAGTAATGGTCACACTGTGGCACTTTTCACACCAAAGGCCATTCGCTTTTCTTCTCAGCCTCTAATGGATCTTTGCACCAAGTTAGACTGAAATCAGTTTTGTACTTTTAAACAATATCCTGCGAGAACTCAAACAAACAAACACGAGCAAAAGATAACCTCCAAGGCACAGGTAATTAGGGAAAAGTATGTTGTCCTGAATCTTGAGGAGTTTTACGTAAGCAGCCGTGGCGGAACAAACAGTTTCAGAGCTGACATTTCCTCAGATCAGATGAAAACAGTCGGTTTTAATTCTGCAGACTCACAAAGAGTTTTACTTCCTCGACGGTATCGCGCTCATTGACACTGTTTGCCTCTTGCTCGGAGAGATCGTTGACATTGATCTGCACCTACAGAGGCATTCATAACCAGCAGAGAGAAGAGCAGATGCTAAAAGCAGTTGTTGTGTTGGGAGTGGGACGCCTCCACATGATCGCTCACTGAGGCCAGTGTTAAGTGCTGGCTATTATATCGAGTAATACTATAGTGTACTTGACTGTTTCACAGTACAGATATTAAATATGCAAGAATTATAGTGCTGTGTTGTTTTATTTAAAAGTGTACCGCACTACACATTGCCACGATGAGAGAGATTTTCACAGGGGACGCATAAACCTGAAGACACAGTAACTTGCTTGCGGGATAAGCAGATTTAAACACAGTGAGGGACACAGACAAACGTGCCTCTTGTTCTGTGGGAGCTCCCAGTAGGAGGTTTGGGTGACAAAACCACAGCTCTCTGTAGTAATGCCCTCCCAGCATGCCTCTGTCTCAGACGGTTCACACTGCCCTGGAGCAGGTCATGATATTTCATTTTTAGTGTCAGATGGCCGGTTGGGCCACTCTTTCATCTGGGCTCAATAGCTAAAAGGACTGCGGGTTTGATATTTACCACTGGCCAAGCGAGGCAAACTGGCCATAACTCAGCTCCCTTCTCACTCTGCATGCTGAAAATGGTATTAGAGTGTAAGATTTACTGCAGTTCAAGGTAAAATTTAAGGCATTTGACCTTTGACGAATCCGCTAGTGTATTGCGTGCATTGTAGCCCACAGCCCTCCGTGTAGCTACACAGCAGCTGAAATAGTGCAGAATTGAAATGGATCGAGGAGCCCTCTGAGAATAAATGTTGAAAAAGGTAACAAGAAAAGCTAAAACCTCTGGCAGACAATCAATTTCATCTGCTTTCTTTCTCTGAGAAAGTTGTGTTAAATATTGAGCACTGGTGTTTTTAGTTGTGTGGTCATGATCCATTGCTCCAAAGACTGTGCACGTATTCGTACCGCTTCCCCTCAGGCTGACTCAAACACAGTCGTACAAGGAAAGCCTGGTGGTCCCTCGGAAGGTGTTCAAGATGTAGAAACTAAATTCTGGGCAAATGTCTCTGATGCAGAGGTGAAGAAAGATAAATGCAGTTACGTCGATTTGAGTGCAGCAATGACATTCGTCTGCCGGAGTGCTCATTCGCGCAGCTCAGATGTTTGTTTTAAAGCA
Organism: Stegastes partitus; assembly: GCF_000690725.1. Taxonomy (NCBI): domain Eukaryota; kingdom Metazoa; phylum Chordata; class Actinopteri; family Pomacentridae; genus Stegastes; species Stegastes partitus. The sequence goes on from NW_007577796.1 coordinate 909,878, forward strand.
ATTTCTTCAGATAAATATCTCAAAGGCCACATCATTTCCAGCCAGAAGTGGATTCACTTGATTTACTGAACGAGAAGTCACTTGGACGTCACTTTTTATAAGGGCTCCAATCATTGCACTCACAATGATTGCATGTGGCAAAATAAAAGATGGCTTTCCCGCCGAATAAATCTCTATTTTGGAGTAATATCCTGCGTCATCTGTGTCTCCAAGAATATTTTTTCATTCCATCCACTTGTGTGATATTGTCCCCTCAGTGCCAATTTGAGCCGCAATGTCACACCCAGAGTTGATTTAATATCACTGCCTTTGCAAACGCTGCTGCTCAAACTTATCAGGAAGCTGGGGTTTTTTTTTAAGCTATTTCTGCTTATTCCCAGTGTTGTACTTTATAGATGTGGTTTGACTAAGACAAAGTTCAAATGTGCCCCACATAAATCCAGCTGGATCATGTAATACATGAGGAAAATTTATGAGAAGTGAAAAATAAGAGCAGCGATTTTCATATAAACCATGCAGGAGCCAGAATGAGATGGATTAAAAAGTCCCTCGTGCTAATGAAATTCTTTGTCCAATTTAGGAAAGAGAGTTTAAGCAGCAGCAAATGGAACAGATGGAGGGTTTTAATATATTTATTTATACTACTAGTTTTTATCAAGGGAGGATTTGATGAACGTCTTGGTCTTGCCACATGAACGCCAAACAGTCACACCTGGCAGCGGCATCGTAGCTTTTGGGATTTAGGGGCCCAGCTTGAGGGTATCTGGATGGCGGCTCTGAGCGTGTGAAGAGTGTTTATCATCATCTTTCCCAGATTACTCTGAGTTAATACTCCCAGTCTGTCTCTCCTGCAGTAATTACACAGCCCTGGTCGGGGTGTGGATCTACGGCTTCTTCGTCATGGTGCTGCTTGCCCTGGACTTCCTCTACTACTCGGCCATAAATTATGAGCTGTGCCGGATCTACCTGGAGAAATGGGGTCTGGGAGGACGTTGGCTGAAGAAGGCTCGGAGTCAGTGGCACAGGTCCATGCCGGAAGAGAGTGAAGCCCAGGCCCAGGCCCAGCCCATGGTTCCCAGCCACTACCAGCCCAGACACAGCCTCCGGGGGGAGAGCCACAGCCCCACGCTCCTGCCCTACAACACCTCCACCGCATGGTGAGTCGCTGCCTGACATGTGACAACTGCCAACCTGCAGTTCAGCACAGATGTCCACCACAAAACTGCACAAACAAGCAAATGCGACTACATCATGTATAATATCAAGTAAATATTGTTATTAGGAGTCAACTGATTATCAGCCTGGCCAATTACAAAATCCAATTCAGTGATTTTTAGTGGAGTATTGCATGTTTTCTAACTGGTTCCTGATAAAAAATAAATTAATTTATAAATCCACTGCTTAGGCTCTGATGCAGCCACCTCTCTAAGTCCCGCCCACAGCTTGATCTGATTGGTTGCACATCACAGTTAATAGCCTATGAGCACTGAAGAATAAATGTTGAAACGTTTTCTTTAAATCAAACATACAAAAAACATTATTAAAGAATGGCATTGCACAAAGGTTTTGTGTTTGTGTTAAATTAAAGAAAATTTTGACACAAGGTTTTTTATTTTTATGATTACTGTATATCCATTCCATAAATCAAATAATCAGTATTGTGTTTCTCTGAAAAAGAACAACAGAATATAAGTGACCCCTAATTGGAATTAATTACAGTAACATTTAGGAACCAAAAAAATATATCTGTATCTTTTCTGTAGCCTTTGTCCCATTGATTGTTGCCTTGCCCAAAAGTCATAACTGCATACCGTGACAGCGACCAGTTAAGTTTTCCTCATTATTTTTGTTTAGAATTTTTTTCGGTTAATTTAACAAAGCAATTTAGAACTGAAGAACACACACACAACGAGGTGTAAACTACTGTGAGCCTCAAGGCACATGTACGTATGTTTTATCTATTGAAACATGCTGCACTCTTCCTCTTTAATTAACTTAATTTGGTTAAGAGGACTATGATTGTTTCAGATCTTCTGTTAATTAAGCCTCCACAGCGCATTTAGGTAACCCAGCTGGCGCTACAACATCACAGTGATGGTTACAGAATTTCTAAAACTAGTAAAATTGTCTGGTTCTAGTCTAAAAAAAAATGCACACGTTTGTTTATATCTGAAAACTTTCTTTTATAGCTCAGAAACACAAAACAAAAAACACTACAAAACAGCTGAAGCCTTCAAAAGCGACAGCCATATAGTAGGATGAGTTACATAAACTTTGCACAATATAATTTGTTCTGCTCTGATAAGCATATTTCCAGTACAGACACTGTTGTTGTTTAGAAAAACAATGAATGAAACAGATTCTTCGTATCGCATTCAGCGGTCCCTTCAGGAAATGTTGTTTTACGTCATTTCTTTTTTGCACAGTATCTCTTCGGATCTCATTTTCTTGTCTTTGTATTTTTCTTTGTGTTCACTGTTTTGTTACAAAGAGGGCTACATGGTAGGGAAACCGCCTAGGAGGACAAATTAGAGCATTTTTAGCATATTTTCTCCAAGCCAACAGCGAGGAAGCCTAAACATCAGGCTCTCTGTTTCCTTGAATTCCTTGTTAGGAGCACAGTGCAAACATCAAGATACAGGCAGCACACACACAGTCACAGCCAATCAGTGATGCTTTAACTGATTACCTTAAAAATTACAGACTTTATCAGTATTTAAGAATTCCACCCTTCTGCCCACTAATGGATAATTTTCTGCAAAACATCTGATCTGCATCTCTCATCTCAAAATAGCTGCACTCTGTCTCCACATCTACTTCTTTATAAAAGAGAATTTTTGGGTTGAAGAAATTTCTTGGTTTTAAGTCTGACCGGCTCATTAGGGAGCTGTCATTATTAATGAATAGAAAAGAACAGGATAATGTGAAGACTCCAGTGGCCGCCTGAGGCGCCTAACTCAACCTGAATGAGACGACTCTGAGTCACATTAGAAACCATTCATGGAGCTTCTGTGGCAAAACACCATCTGCTATCCTTTCAGTTTATCTTTTTATTACCTTTGAGAGCAGTCGCAGGAGGTGCGTTAGGCTGCATGTGACTGTTGTTAAAACATAGGAGATGATTTACGATGCCAGGACTGTACAATAACACACTGTAGCCGCAGGGAACTTCTCTTCTTTTGCCAGACATTGTTCAAACTTCATAATATAGCTACACAATCACACAGCAGAGCCTGAACAAACTAACATTTTCATGCAGTCAATTTTTCATTCAGTTCTCTGTCTCAGACACTGTGCACCCTATCTGTCTGACTGGAGCTCAGTGTCTTCCTAAAGGTAGACATCTCTCTGGGGTCATGATAATTTAATGTGAGCAGAGATTTGACAAATGGCTGTGAGAAGCAGTGTGGACTGTGGGAGCCATAGATAGAATAGCTGGGATGCTGCAGAGGGATCCTGGGGCTGCTCTGCTGGTGGAAATGTGGTTAAGTAAGACTGGACATATCCACGGAGCCTCCTCATTAGACGTGAAGTCAGTTTGGTATGATAGGACTCATCAATCCTAGACTGGCTAGGTTGACCTCTACTGGCAGGATGCCAGCTTTGAGCCACAAGATGTCTATAAAAAGGTGCTTGAATCTGCAGCGAAATGCTCGTTGTCAAAGTGAGCCTGGAAAACGAGAGCATGCTAACTTCATGGTAATTCATGCTGATGATGAGTAATGGGAACTGCTTCCGGGCAGATAGTGGTGTTATTGTCTTGTGCAACATCTTTTCTAAAAATAAAAGGTGTGACTGCTCCTTAATAAACAGGGCACCATTTAGCAAGAGCTATAAATGCTCGCTTATAATCACTCACATCAGTAAAAAAAAAAGAAAAAAAGTGACAGATGCTGGGAGCTAAATTCAGCTGCAAGCATTTTCTGGGGCACGATTAGAATAGCCTGTTTGCAGTTTCACACAATGAAGCACTTCTCAGGATTCAGACAATGCTAGCACTTTTTCATAAATGTGCTAAATACTGTACGTACACCACGGTTGATGTTGCCCACGCGGTGTGTCATCAGATGGCCCGGGTTTTATTTGCGGGGGTACAGATCTTTATCCCCAGAGAGGACGCAGGGCAATGGCTCAGAAAACTGGGTCCACTTAGTTGAACATCTGCTGGCCAAATGTAAACAAACAGAGATGGGGTCAAGTCCCACAACTAGCACAGCAGCATCTAAAAACAACCCCGTCGCACAGCAACTTAGGAATCCACCACAAATGGTTACCAGTGCAGCAGAGCAATCCTGACAGCAAGTCAAGAGTATCAAATAATTTCTCCACATATACAAAGAAAGTGCAGCTCGGCATTCAGCGTGTGGGATTGCTGCTTACCATAACGCTACGTGAGCAGGCTGGTACTGTATGTACTGCTGCAGATCTGCTGGGGGTTCAGTGTGGGCGGCCTGAGAAACTGTTATTATTTTCTCTCCGTGGATACCCTTTATTAAAATCCCTTATTCACATATTCACTTGCGTTTGAACAAATAAAGGAACCTTAACCGTCTCATTCTTCACCAAATGATATACGAACCAGGCGAGAGCAAAACAATGGGTCTGCCAAGTCAGATATTGTGGTTTATCTTCACATGATAGGAAGGATGCACTGTGCACTGCAAGCAGGAAATTGCCAACTGATGGGAATTTACTCACAGGGTAATGTGGCACTTAAACCCTGTCAATGACAAATAAAAAGACAATATTTCAAAAGCTACTGTCTGAAAGTCAATCTTTATCTGTATTAATACAAGGCCTGGGTACGCCTTATCTCTTCAGTCATTGCTGCTAGTTTCAAATGTCAAAGAACAAAGGCCCGAGTCCTCTAATGCAGGGATTCCCAATTAGAGGTGTTTGTACCGTGGGAGGTTATTTTGCAGTTCAAACATTAGGCATTTTCTCAGCTAATTTGAAAAGCTTGAATAATGACTTTGGAAAAAATATCCACATATTTGTGTTTGGGAGAAAATAAACACACAAGTGGGATTCCAAATTAGTCTAAGCTTAATCTTCACTATATTTGTTGTCACAGTACCCAATAATCTCACAGCTATAATAACCCGACTGCACAGGACAGACCTAAAATCAACTTTATTGTAACACCAGAGCACGACTTTGTGCAGTGGTTTGAAAGCCAGCAGAGAAGTCAAAATAGCTGCAAATAAGAGATAAATTGGTGAAGTAATCCCTTCCATTCAGTTGGAAAGAAGCACAATTAAACCTGATCAAACCTGATTAAAGAAAGGAGACTTAAGCATCAACAATTCTACAGTCATGAATTAAAAAAACAAAACAAACATGAATCTACAATATTCACTTGTTCATAATTTGGGCAGAGGTAAGTTTCAAGAATCATCATAAATAAAAGGAAAATGTATAGATTTCTGTCAAATAAGGTCATGCAGACTCACTTCCTTTACTATACATGGACGTGTCGTGCTTACTGCCCGAAGGCCCATTCATAGCCAGGACAAACACCGGATGAACTATCGATCTGTGAAATTGATTTTCTCATCTTACTCACAGCATAATGTCAAGTCATTCCTTTAAATACCTTGTTTAAAATCCATTTAAATTATTGCATCTGGCATTTGATGGGTGGTGTAAATGAAAGGACATGAGTTCATCTGACAGGGACATGGTGGTACAACAGCTATTGGGAACCTCTTCAGTAAGATATTACAGTATCTCAAGAAAACAAACATTTTAGCGTCGCTCATCTTAGCTGCATTCTCATGCCAGCCCTTAAACAGCACTGATCTCAGCTGTTCCTGGAAGGTCTTGCTCTGTTGCCAAGAAGTTCTCAGCAGCTCTCCAGCCCAGCCTGGTTATCCACCCATGGCTATTAGGGCATTAAAGGTTTGGCCAAGTTCCCAGTTTGTGCCCACACATCGTCCACCTCTCGCAATTAGTGGTACTGAGAAGCATCGTCTTCATCTGGGCATCCTGACACGACAGGGAAAACTTTAAAGGATCTTGCAGTGAGAATCTCTGATATCATCACTTACTTTGCATTCCTTGTGTGCTGTGCCTGCCTCGACACTCTCCCTCTTACAACGGAAATAAATCTGATCTGCTGTTGTCATCTCAGTCTGGCTTCACTGCATATTTTAAATAAATTTAGTTTGTCTTTAGTCAGTGCTGATCATGACTTACTGTGCAAAAATAGCTGTGCAATCAAGATGCTCCTTCGCCCATGTTTGGTGGCAGAATTAAAAATGCATGACTCAACACTGGTTTAATGTATGCTGAGCATCAGCCAGAAGTGTCATAGATAAAAGTGTGAGGATTTAGATGTTGGGCAACATCAAATGACACCACTGCACATCAACCAGAACATGTCACAGAGTCACTTGACGTTTCGTAAATCCCTTGGCACAGATCTCCAGCAGCCCCTCGTGCCAGTGTCCACCCACTCACTCAAGGGTGGCAGCTTACTGGGCCAACAGAGCACAGCCAGTGGGTAGACTGGTGCATGTGAAGTGGCATCTGTCACACATTGAGCATATACCTGACTCACCCGCCATCGTAACACTGCCTCTTTACAGTCAGCCTTCAGTGACTCAGCAGCGTTATCACCCAGTCTAGTGAATTCAGACTCTGTCGCCCGCTCAGTCTGTCTGTTACATCACTTTGGTCAAAGGCAGCCGTCGCTAACGCCAGTACTTAAACTCCTGCTGCACTGTCTGCAGAGCAAATGACACTCAGCTATACTTTGCTCAACTCAGAAGGCTGAAAAAGCATTTCGCTATTTTTTTTCCTTGTTTTTTTTGTGTCAGCGTATGATCAAAGCCTAGCTCTGTCTCCTGCATATTTACATCCATCTTTGAACTCGCTGGCTGGTTTTCTATGGTAATAATAGAATTGTACATTATGAAATTATTCCTGGCCTGTCTGTCCACGGAGTGGCATGCCAAGACCTTGTCCAATTAAAGCAACACCATCCATGTGGTGTGAGTTAATTAACATCATGGATGGTACAAAGGCAGCCAGACACAGAGTTCTGCCAAAGGCAGAAAACAGGAGAACAGGTTTACCTCTTTGAAAGTTGTAGAATGACTTCTGGCACCGCCAAAAGCAAGTGGGGTTTTTGCAGTTTTTTATGCTTATTTTTGTGCGGAGTTTGTGATCTTTTATTAGATGTGTTGTCACGCATTTACTTTGTATTTTAGTCGTTCTCTCTAGAGTGCAGTAGAATACCCTTTCAAGTACTAAAAGCCCCTGTGTGTCACTCTGCTGATAAAAAATATTCCAGTGTCCTTCCAAGAACACAAGGTAGAACATCAATAAGGTGAGGAAAGTGGAAACTTTTATTTTCCCATTACACTGTAGTTATATTATTTTGGGCAGCAGAAGTGGGCTCGGTGGATGTGATTCATAGAGCCAGGGTGGGCTTAAAGTCTTTACAAGAATTACAGACTTGTAAAATATTCCTGTAAATCTGATTGCTTTTTGAAAAGCAAAGCTGCCCCATTTTATTAGTTTTTGTGTTTTTGGGCCTTGAGCTGATTTTCAAGCCAATATGTTGTTATATAAAGATCAGTGTGGAACATGAAGCACAGAGCGCACACATCGTAATCTGAGACCATTTTCAGCCATGAAGCTAAAAGCATGTCTGTGTTGTTCAATAGGATCCAGGCAATTTTTCCCAAACAACTTCTGTGGCAACTCAGTGGAATTTGATGACGCAGACGTGAACTCCAGGCTATAAAATGGCTTTTTGGAGAGAATAAAGCAACAGCATATCCTCCATTTCTTAATTGTTTTCACAATGTGTTCCATTTGTATGAGAGCTTGAAAAAAAAATCTACATATGTGATCCTAAAACATGTTTTCTTTATTTGCTTGTTTTTCTATAGATTTAAACCACATTTCAAGGCCTTAATAAGTAGATGGAGTATTTCTGTTGTCATGGAGATAGTTTCTTTGTTATCACAGGCCTCAGAATGGAAATTTAGTCACATGATGATAGGTGCCGTTTCCATGACCCTATATATGGATAAAGACGGTACACTGTATAGCTGATGGATGGATGGATGGATGGATGGATGGATGGATAGTGGTCACGTATGTGTGTGAAATAGTACATCTGTCTCTGTTTACAGATGGTATCTGGGGTTGCATGTGAATGACCGTATCAGTCTTTTTCTGGGCATCTGTCAACTCACTTTTCCAGTTAGTGCTGTAACTGGTATTGGTCACAGTAGAGGTGTTCACAATTGCACTGTTATTTGTGAAACCCAGATTTTACTCAAGGTTTTGGGTCTGTGTGTCAATATGTCTGATACCCAAGTGGATCTGAGCTTTCTCGGTTCTGGTCATAGAATACATCTAAGAAAACCAACAGCCGGAGAGGTATGTGCTGTTTAATGACAATTACTTTTTGGGATTCGATTCACAAGTAACAAATGCTCTGTATATCTATTACTGAAATGGCTCAAAATGTTTAATGGTTGGCGTAGGAGGTGAAAATAGGACTTTGGACAAAGGAACTCTTTGTACGTTTATTTTACGAGACAGGTGTGTAGAAGACAGACAAGCATTTCAAAAAGTTTTACAAAGTCTACCGTGTACTGTGTAACTTGCATTTGTTTGTGACGTTTCAGTGGCAGATCTTCATCACGCTGATGGTTTGGTACAAAGAGAAGCCATCATAAACACTGAGCGGCTGTAACTCTCTTAAAACCTCCATGGCCCAGAACTGCATTTTTAAAAAAAACATAGACTTATAGGTTTCACATGCTGGTGAGCCTGCAATTGTGATGAAGAAATCCTATAAAATACATAAATTTAACAGATAACATTAAACTTGGCAAAGAGGAACGGTTGACAACAATAATAAGTCATCTGAAAAATAACTTTACTGGGGAACCTAACCAACACAATGTATAAATACAGTCAGCATTCAGCCTCCAGAATCCCTGCAGCTTTAATGTATACGTATATAAATGAACACAATCAACAGGTCACATTCATATTTATCTCAGATTGTGTGTAGCTGGACAAGGAACCCCAACAAAATAAAAAAAAGGGGGACATGTGTACAATATAATGTGAGAGGTCACAGCAAAGGAGTACAAATCCACTGTTTGAATCTTTTTTAAAAGTTGCACTTACAGAAGATAGTCCAACATGTTATACCAGACATGACCTCTAGATCACAGTCTGCTGCTGTTGTTGGTTTCTGTTGTTAGTTCAGTCTTGCTGTAATGAAAACCAGAAACGTTCTATAAACTGAACCAGAACGGCTTACATCGCCTGATGACAGAGGTCGTCCTGTTTAAGACGTGGGTTACATATAGAGTGATCAATCCATTCTGAGGTTCCCTGATAACAACAAAACCATCTTCATGACAAATCAACCACTCCTGATGAAAATGTCAAGATTAGGTGAAAAGCATCTGAAGAACTCAGAAAGTTTTTTGTCTTTCATTTCTATTATCAGATATTAACCTTAATGCTCAACCTCTGTTTTTTGTTTCTCCTGGACAGAATGATGCTGCGAGTGGACGTACAGAAGAGTAGCAACACCTGGTTTCCTTACATGGTACAGAGGAGATGTCCCACAGTTGCCCTTCTCTGGACCACAGACACAACACTGCTGGTCGGCTAGCCATAGTGTAGTAGTTAGAAGTGACTACTGCCCCTTTCTAATGAGCACAAAACACCCTTGGATTGACAGAAGCAGGCCTACATGGCAATTAGAAACAGCTGAACAAAGGCTGCGAGGACACACAGAGGTCTGCACGGCTGCTGCCACAGCAGACGAGAGACAGACACGTTCAACTGCTCACAGGGTTTAGAGATCCCATGAAATGGCTGCTAAGGCCTGATGTATCCCAAACAAATCTCAGCTGAACTGGATAAACTGTACTCGCAAGTGAGAAAGCTTGCCTGTTTAAAAAGAAAAAAAATAACAGAAAGAACAAAAAAAAAGCTCATCTTTCTAGATATAAAATGTTTATTACACTGCTGTGTCACTTTGTGTTCAGTAGCAGTTAGACACAGTTGTGGGTTATCTATTTGGTGATTTATTTATGTGAACTAGTCAGAGAAATATATGAGTGGATAACTTTCTGAACATGTAATGGCTTAGGTTGATGCTGAGCATCTCACTTAGAGTAGAATGTTTTTGTTACCTACTGAGGCCAGACAAAATGTCTGTGCAGCCATGTTGAAAAACAATATCTTGTATGAAATGTTTTAGGTCTCCTTTCTGCGAAACAAGCGATTTCTTGACATTGTGTCTGTCGAGGACATAACGCCATAAAGCTTCTCTGCTGAAGGTCGAAAGGTTTGACATGAGGTCATCAAGATTTCTCTCTCTTCACCCAAAACATTGATGAGGATCAGGGATGCCTTCACAACAGCAAAGAGCTTTATGCGGAGTTAACGTACACGGAGCCCTTTTTGATGAGTCTACAGACCCTTCTGAGATCCTCACTTATATAGTTAGTTTATGACAGTTTCCTCCATCACCCCATCCAGCGGCTTCTTTGACCTTCCTCAGTGCTGGAGCCGACTGAAACCGCTCCATTAGCAATATGATGCAAATGAATACCCATTAGCGCCTTTATAAGGAGCACTCTATATCCCACATTGGTAATAGACAATTGTAAGCGATTAGCCATAATAGGAAATGTTAAAAAAAAAAAAATCCATTAAACCCCCCTCACTGTCAGCAATAATGTACAGTAGCTTAATCAGAGGGATGACATGGTACGTAAAAGTCAGAAGGGCCGGCCGGCCGAACAAGCAGCGGGTAATCACTGAGGTGTATCGCAGATGTTTCAGCTCAGTTTGTGGTTAAGAAGAAGGCGAAGTCAATGAAATGAACGTCTCTGGATGATGAGCTCATCTCAAAAAGACCTCCAAAGATTTCTGTGTCAGCTTTGTAAGAGAAAAAGAGTTCAATAATTATCAGTTTGTGAAGGAGAGCTCTCAGTTTACGGCTGCAACTAATCATTACTTTTATTTTCAGTTTGTTTCCTCAGAAAACGGTGGAAGCTTATAATTTCCAACAGCCCGAGGTCATGTGTGTAAATGTTTGTTTTATTTAACCGACAGTCCAAAACAGAGATTTTGTAAACAGCGATTATGTGGCATTTTGCAAATAACTGAAACAGCGAATAAATTATGAAAATAGAATATTCTGAGGCCACAACTAAAGAATAATTTCAATATTAATCATTCAGTTATTTACTCAATAAACTGTTTGGCCTGTTATTTGTCAAAAAAAAAAAAAAAAAAGCAAAAAATACCTCTAGTAGTTTTATGATGTCGTTGACTTTTTTTAGACCAACAGTCCACAATTCAGAAATTTAATTTACTATTACAGTGGAGGAGCAAAGGCAGCAAATCTTCACATTTCAGAAGCTGAAACGAGGGAACAGTTGAGCGTTTTTGCTTTGTAAATGAATTAAACATACGTCGATTAGAATAGCTGCAGAAAAATTGTCAGTGGATTAGTAGATAAATAGTTTCTGCAATGAAGGAAAAGTTTTTCCCCTCATGGTCAAATCTGAATTAGACTTATCCTCTCTCAGCAGTCCATGACATACTGTCCTTTCTTTTTGTGGAAAAGCAGCTGTCAGTTTTTATACCAGTGAGACAGTGTGAGGTACAGCAGTAGGAGGGTGTCCCCGTCCTTCACCTGCAACCTGTGACAGCTGTTGAGCCTGTACCGTCAGGATCCCCGGTCCGTGCACGCATTGTAAGTTGGAGGAGAAGCTAACAGGAGCCAGCCGTGGGACTCGCCTTCATCTCTCACCTCTCTGCTTCATCAAGTTTAAGTGGAACCTCAGCCGAGTGCCGTAAAGGGGCCTGCCAGCGTCGTCCTCAGTTATCAGCAATAATATTCAAATTTGCTGAGTTGTTAGAGCAAGTTAATTCCCATTTCAATAGCTAAAGTTTAATTGTGTGTGCGCTCCAGCAGACGTGTGCCACCGCTTTCAGGGGCAGAGACACGGGATGTGTCCAAGTGAAATAATTGGGCCAGAGATCAGCAGTGGTTCCAAATTACACACTCCCAGTCTTTCTCTCTCTCTCTGTCTCTCTCTCCGGCTAGCTGCCTCCCTATTCCCAGAGTGTGAACAGCAGCAGCAAACAAGGAGGGGAGATATTTAACAGGTGCAGCAGGACAAAGGAGATTTAATTAGTCTTCAATGCTGGATAAGTGGGGACAAAATCGGATGTGTTGGAGAACATGTGGCCTTTCAGGCTGTGTGTGTTTTGACCTGTAATACGACGACGGTTTGTTCTCATCACCAATAATGTAATACAGTAGTCACACCCAGGGAATTAAAAGAAAAACCTTCAGTTTGCTTCTGATGAGCAGTAGCAGGGTCAACAACGGATTCCCTCGTCGACAAATGAGGAGTCTTTCCCCTGTTTTTTTTTTCTTTCTTTCTTTTTTCTTTTCAATGTTACAACTTGGTTTTGTGATGTTTTCTGTTCTGTTGAAAACAGTCTTGACTCTGGCCTGATGTGATGTGGTACTGTAAATCGTATCAGCTCAACCCTCTTCCCGTATTACAAAAAAGAAATACAAAAAAAAAAGAAAAAAATACAGAGGATGGGAAGAAGGAAGCACACATCTGTTTCAGTCTCTCCAGGTTGTCATGGTAACAGTTGCCTTACAGTCGAATACCCACCTGTACACAGAAGCTTTGTAGTGGTTGATACCTCACTTTTTTGGGTGTGGCGGTGATGATGATAATGTGCACCACGTTCTGTCTATGTATTTCCTACTAGATAGAATGTTCAGTACCGTTTTCAATTGGATTGTTATTGCACTTGTTGACTTTGTATTGTCACGACAGGGAGAAATAAAGTTTTATCTTTTCCAGTGTGTTTAAATCCCTTCGTGTCAAGTGCTCTTTGAAAAAAAACAGAACACTAAAGCCACGTTGCTATGGAAGCCTGAAACAGACAAAAGTTAGTTTAAGGTTATCAGAATCTATGTCTACAAAAACATGCTGTTTTTTTTTTTTCCTTAAAGCTATTTAATTTAATCCCCTGTTTGTCTCCAGCTACTTTAATTTTGTCAGCTCTTTTCCTATCTTCTTGGTTCTTAGTAAACACACTTAATCATTTATCCACGTCCTGTTTTACTCAGCACATTTCAGATTTTTTATTTTTTTTATTTTTGGCAACCCTTCATTTTGTCAGCTGAATTGACAACTGCAGTTTGCATATTTTAACCGGTTAGGTAGCTAATTATCATCAGCTCCATCAGTCAGTTAAAACACATTGTGTCCAGCTGGCTGATTTTGAAATGAAATGAAAAGAAAAAGAAGAATGCTTGTAAAAAGAAAAAAAGGGCCTCACATATGCACATAATGACATACATTATATTATGCTACAGCCACATGTCCCACATAAAAAGTCAGCACACCAATCAATGGTCCATGTAGAAAATCTACATACAGAGAAGAACAAACAGCACATTGTTCTTGATGTGCAGCGTTGAAACCTATTAAGAGAGTTATGAAGACGATTGTAAGATCAAACCCACCTAAGCAGATCTGTGGGATCGCTAACAGGGGGCCAGTCCGGGATTCATTTAAAAGATTAATATCTGCTGAAAACAACTTGATCGAAATCTGCTTCTTTCTTTTTTGTACTGTTTTTTTCCATCTTGGCCTTGGAGCGTAGCAGCACTGATCTGCTTTGTGACAGCCAGTGTGCTCTCACATGCCAGTGAAAAATAGCGTGCGCATGAAAAATTACTTGGGTGCTGCTGAGTTTTCACACCTGGATTGGCAAAACACACAGATTTGCCATACTTCGACTCTCAACTCTTTTAAAACAGCAAAAAGCACAAAACATTCAGGTAGCAGCGATTTTCATCAGTTTAACTGTCATGTTTGATGGTTTAAAATGCGAAGAGCTGAGGCAGCTTATATCTAGTATCGCTCATCAAAACTAAATCTTTGCGTAAAATGGTGGCAAACAAAAATGAATCTGACTGCTGTTGGAGTAGTGCACTTTCTGCAAGCCGATTAAACGACTTTGATCAGAATAGAGGCTTAAAACTCAACTGAGAAGATCCTCAAATATATAATAAAATAACCCTGTTTGGATGCTGGGCTTACATGCTTGGCCAGGATTATGGCTATTGTTGTGTGTTGTTAGTATTTTGAAACCATCACATCTCAATGTAAAGTGATCATTTTGGAAACTGGTTGGCTGGTGCCACAAGTGCATACTTTGCTATATCCAAAAGAGAGCAGAAGAGAGCTGCCAATGCTACCTACATCATAATAGAGTAACATCCTGGACCAGCTCCTACACAGACACTCTGAATATGTAAGTTTTTAAGTGTTAGTCTTACAAACTGTTGGAGTTTGCAAATGATAATCCTGACTTTAGAAGTAAATGGACAGTAACTGGTTGGCTCCTAAAGTAGGCGTTTAGTCCGTTTGCCAGACATTAAACACTCATTTCAATCCATTCCTTGAAATTTTACTCTGATGCTTTTGATTTTGGCAAATGCCATGAAAAAAGACATCATCCTTCTCCTTAAACGATGAGTAATGCTCTATAGACAGTTTAAAGGACATCATGCAGAGAAATAGAAGTTGACATAGTTTAGAGAAAAACATTAAGTTTTGATGTATTTTATTGTCTGACTGAGGTAAAGATAAAGAAAAAGTTTTGTCTTGTTTACGAACCTATTGGATGTTAAAGGAGAAGTCTGTGTGTTATTGAGGTATTTGGTGGTGTTCTTTACTCTACTGGTGACCTTTTGCTGCCTTTTGTCTATTTCAATACTTCATAAGCCTCCAAATGACTGAATGTTTGCTTTTTATAAAGTCAATCAATACACCGTGAGTAGATGTGTCCAGCCTTAAGGCAGTGACCTTTTCAAGCTGGCAGAGCCACATCTGAAGCTGGCCAACACAGAAACATCATTAAAGCAACACCTCGCTTCAAATCAGACACCTGCTGCTGCCGGCCTTCAGCAAAGACCCCGGCAGCCAAGAAGTTTGTTACCACATTGTCAAGGTCCCTTTGAGCTTTCCTAATAAGCTCTGGCTGCTGCTTCCACCCATCCCTCATCTTCCTCTGCCAATCAACCTGCAGGTTTCAGCTCGTCAGGCTGCTCCTTCACGCTGCCATCTTTTCTCCACTCAATCCATCTGTGTCCTCCTCCTTCCTGCATGCCAGTAACCAACGCTCTTCCCATCTGCACATATGAAACCAATTGCTGCCATCCATCACCATTTAAAAACCATTGTCTGGATTTCTACATCCTGCTGTTATTGAGGGGCTTGAGATACATCCTGCCAACATTTATCTATTAAAACTCCATTAGGCTCTCCAAAGCCCTGTCTGCTCCGGCCGGATCTTCTGTGGCGATGACACCACATTAAGATCCATTTTAAGCAGATATTAATGTTGCCATTCAAGACGTCTATTTAAACCAGCTTTCATAAGTAACTACTGCAAAGAAACGGCAAAAGTAATACACGACAGATCAAGAGTGGCTTAAGATTTGATCTTCTTTGTCATGTTCTATTAAAGTAATGTAACTGTATAATTTTAATTCGGTTTGAATCAATGGTTCCCAGCTGTTTTTGGTTTGCGAGACTCTTGTGAGTCTCTGGTCACAGGTTGGATACTGTATGCCATCAAGTAGGACTTTAGCTAATGTTTATTTCCATTAGGAAGTAATCTCCTGATGGTTATGTCTCTCTATCAGTTTAGTCGAAAACATATCAGAAAATTGTAAAGCATGTCCTGCTTTGTCAAGCCCAAAGTCAGAAACCCCCAAATATTCATTTTCTATCATTTAAACCAGAAAGTAGTCACATCTGAAACCATAACATAAGTTGTCCTAACTGATTTCTTTTTGTGTGTATTTTATTTATTTGTATCTTTAAAAAAAATCATTAAACTATAATCTAAACAATTGTAATAACTAGTTGTATTCGTTTTCTGTGGATTAACAAGTTAATCATTAAATAACCGATCATTTCAGCTGTGAACATTTCAAGCAAAGAGTGAGGTTCCTTTATCAGACTGATTGATTTAAAGAGCTGGTAGAGGTCTGAAGGTTCCACCACTGTTTTACAACAGAAAACAAAGATAAAGAAATCACAATTTGTGCAGCAGAAATACATTTTTATTCAAGCTTGTTAATCATTTCTTAAGTTCTTAAATTGATTCAGTGACCCTGAGGTTGAGAACCACTGGTTTAAATATTATCACACATCAATATAACTTATTTGAAATATTCTGTACACAGACTATTTACTGTAAAATAAAGAAAAAATATATCATGTGTTTGTTTCCTAATTTATGTACTGGTCTTTTGTTATTTGACATTTGCGTTTACTGATGGCTACTGTAGGTATTTGTCCAACTTCAGAAAGGTTTTTAGAGTTAAATTAGAGCTCAGTCAGTGAGCTTGTGTGAAACAAATTCATTATGCAAATACACATCATCTAAAAAAAATACATTTGACTTTTATGTTCGTGTCACTCGATGCAAGTCTAAATTAAGCTCAGCATAAGTGATAAATCAGGAGTGACAGTAAGACACTTAATTCCCCAAAACTGAGATGGCAAATGTTAAACTCCAAAATCCTCATGATTTGCAAGAGCAAACTAAGACGATACATCAGGAAAGAATCAAGCACAATGAAGTCACAAGAAAAGCATTTCTATAACGAGACATTTTCTTTTTAAATGTTTCTTAGAATGACTAAGTAGAAAGTGACCTTTAGTACAGAATATAAGCCAGGACTAATGGCACAGTGCAACAGAAGCTCTGCAGTCAAGACGTCAGCGATATGATGATGAGTAGGACAGTAAAGCGGGCTGTCACAGTGCTTTGGGTTGTAACGTTTCTAATGCTCAGCCGAACATGAAATGTGTGGCGAAAATGTGACAATGTGTGACAAGAGCTTTAGCAGGCTCTCCATGAAGCATCGCCGGGATGCAATTATGCAAATACCCCGTGTGCAGTCATGTTTACATCCCCAAAGCCAATACGGCATCATTTTCAACAACAGCCCTAGCTCGCAATGAGCCCTGAAAACAACAACAAGAAGCAAAGGAGGGAAGTATGCACAATATCCATTCAGCCCCCGACTCACAAACGTGAGCGCTGATATTTCGCTACTATGTAAATCAGCAGCATTAAAACATATGAAAAAAAAGAAAAAAAATATATGTCTCTGTCAGCCATTTCAAGAAATGAATTTGCAATTAATGTGGACGGTATCGCTGCACATAATGTAACAGCATTAAAGTAGAAAGCAGCCAGGAGACACCAAAAAGACATCAAGCAGATCAAAGAGAAAAATATAACAGCCAGTTTCATAGTTTATTGATAATCCTGAGCACACAAAACACCTACTGAACAGGGCCAACACATACACGTACCTAGTTTTTATTAGTACCATCAGCTATCTCCATTTACTGTATAGGCTTCCTGAAGGACAGTTATGAAGCTTAATACAATTTGAAGAGGTGAATTATATAAAGAGTCAACACCTGTATCGTTGTCATTAATGGGGAAATTAGCTACTGAGACTAACACGGTTTTTAATACCAGCCTGTAAATATGTTTATTTGTGCTGTAAAGCTGGACGTTTTAACATCTATGGGGATTGACTCACTTTAGGAGCCAGCTGTCAAATTATTTACAGTTTAAACCAGAAGTTTACATACACTGTATAAAAAGACATAAAACCCCTTTTTTTTTTCTCACTGTCTGACATTAAATCAGACTAAACTTTTCCTGTTTTAGGTCAGTTAGGATTACCAAAATTATTTCTATTTGTTAAATACCAGACTAATGAGAGAATTTTGTTATTATTTTCTTAAAAGTCAGAAGTTTACGTACACTAAGATTACTGTACCTTCAAACTATTTGGGAAAGCCCAGATGATGATGTCATGGCTTTGGACGCTTTTGATAAGTTAAATGACAACATGTGAGTTAATTGGAGGCTCACCTGTAAATGTATTTTAAGGCACACCTTAAACACACTGCTTCCTTTTGCGACAACATGAGAAAATACAAAGAAATCGGCCAAGATATCAGGAAGAGAACTGTGGACCTCCACAAGTCTGGTTCATTCTTGGGTACAGTTTCCAGATGCCTGAAGGTTCCACATTCATCTTTTCAAACAATTATACGCAAATATAAACACCATGAGAATGTCCAGTGTTTTGGTGTGAAATGTACGTATCAACCCCAGAACAAAAGCAAAAGACCTTGTGAAGATGCTGCTGAAGCTGGTATGAGAGTGTCACTGTCCACAGTGAAATGAGTCGTGTACCAACATGGGCTGAAAGGATACGCAGAGAGGAAGAAGCCATTTCTCCAAAAGCAACATAAAAAAGCCAGATTACTGTTTGCAAATGCACACAGGGACAAAGACCTTTATTTTTGAAGACATGTCCTGTGGTCTGATGAAATTAAAATTGAACTGTTTGGCCTTTATGACCATCGTTACATTTGGAGGAGAAAAGGGGGAAGCTTGCAAGCCTGAGAACACCATCCCAACTGTGAAGTACGGGGGTGGCAGCATCATGTTGTGGGGGTGTTTTGCTGCAGGAGGGACTGGTGCACTTCACAAACTAGATGGCATCATAAAGAAAGAACATTATGGGGAAATATTGAGGCAGCATCTCAAGATATCAGCCAGGAAGTTAAAGCTTGGGCGCAAATAGGACTTTGAAATGGACAATGACTCTAAGCATACCGCCAGATTAGTTAACACAAAGTGGCTTCAGGACAACAAAGTCAGTGTTTTGGAGTGGCCATCACAAAGCCCTGATCTCAATCTCATAGAAAATTTGTGGGCAGAGCTGAAAAGACGTGTGGAGCAAGATGGCCAACAAACCTGACTCAGATACATCAGTTCTGTCTGGAGAAATGGGCCAGAATACCAGCAAACTGTTGTGAGAAGCTTGTGGAAGGAAACCCAAAACAAGTCATACAGTTTAAAGGCAATGCTACCAAATACTAAGGCAATGTATGTAAACGTCTGACTTTGAAGAAAGTAATTAAAAAATATATATCTTTCATTATTCTGGCATTTAGCAAATAGGAATAATAAAACAGGAAAAGTTTAGTCACATTGAATGTCAGACAGTGAGAGGAAAAAAACAGGTTATATGTTTTTTTTTTTTATACAGTGTATGTAAATATCTGGTTTTAACTATATGTTATTCATGTTACAATGCTGTTGACTGTATTTATCTAGGATTTCACCAGGCAGATATTAGGTGAGCTGATGTAGAAAGTAAAGTTGGCTTTAAAAGCTTGGCTACTTAAATTGCTGCTGATAAAACACAAACGCTGATTGCTGAAAAAGCTCATGTGTTGCATCAGTGCACCGTTTGAACTGATGTCTGCTTTCAGCTCTCTTACTGTACTGTTTGATCAGAATCTCTCAACCCTGCACCTTGCAGGAGGGACATCCTTAATCTGTGACCTTCTCTCTTTACCTTCAATTTCACCAGGAAGTCCCATTGAGATCAAAAATCTCTTTTATGAGAGAAAACTGGCTGAGGTAAAAAGAATTCATGCAAACGTATCTAATTTGAGATCTTTCAGCAGATTAGTCCATGTCCAAGGTGCATTGTGAGGAAATGCAGCTTTCCCAATCGGTCAAAAACTCAGGTTTTATTAGACACATGGCAACGCTCTCTGCCAGACTGTTACCTTCTGACTGATGGGTGACAAACCTCTAGAAGTTTGGCCACCATGGCTTAAATGTATTATTTTAAAGTGCAAAATAAGTTACATAAGAACAGATAAATCCATACTGATGGTTTTCTTTTGAAAGTTTACAAAATGTTTTGTTCTTTTACTATCATAAGACTTGCTGTACGGACTCTAGAAATGTCTTGTGACCTTTAAAGTTTGGTAAATGTAGGCAAATTGCTTAATATTTAATACGTATGTAATAAGTTCTAATGTACGTTTTTAATCTTGCATTAACCTTTTGAGTTAGAAAAACTTGTAACAAAATTATGGTGAAACAACAAGCTAGATTGACTTTGGGAAATTAACGTTTCCTCTTCAGTCAAAGGAATTTTTGATAACTCTATGAATGGTAGCAAAAACACAAGTCTTTAAGCTGATCTGTGATACAACTTAAGCTGTTCCAACAAATCTTTCTACTGTATTTACAAGAAATTTTGTTTGTTATTTATGTAATTACCATGTTCATGAATACAAGTTTTTAAGTTGAAGTTAAGTTTTAAGTTTTAATTTTAAAAATTAACTTCAATTAGATTTACTCTAGTTTTTAATACATTTTTTAATTGTAAACTTGTGTAAACCAGTTGTGTATTTTGCTGCATGACACCCACACATTTAAATTGCCACCCAAAAAAATAATAAGTCAGCATGAAAAGCTCCCTCTAGCTGAGAAGATTTCTCAAATGATCCATCCATCCATTATCTATACACCACTTCATCCTCACTAGGGCCACGGGGGGGCTGGAGCCTATCCCAGCTGACTTAAGGTGAAGGCAGAGGACACCCTGGACAGGTCACCAGTCTATCACAGGGCTACACTTAGAGACAGACAACCAAGCACACTCACATTCACACCTATGGACAATTTAGAATCACCAATTAACCTCAACATGTTTTTGGACTTGTGGGAGGAAGCCGGAGAACCCAGAAAGAAGAACATGCAACGCATGAACATCCACGCAGAAAGATCCCAGTGCCCCCACCTTCTTGCTGCGAGGCAACAGTGCTAACCAACTGTGCCACCTTGCAGCCCTTTCTCAAATGATACTTTATCATTTTTATCCACTAACGAACAACTAAACTGAAGAGTACGATGGCCTTAACTCCGTACAAAAGTCAACTGTTGGTCATATCACAATGAAAATATGTTATGAAAATAATCCCAAATGGATTGCTTTGGTGGATTTTATTTTTAAAAAGGCGCAATACTTACCTTTGAATGTTCTTGGAAAGCTGTCAAGCCAATTTTATGGCACGATTACAACCTAAATTTAGTTTTGAATCAGCTAATGCAGAAATTTGAGTTTAGATTACATACAATATTTAGTTGATGCAACTATGAGCATTATTACGTCAACCCAACTTATCAAAACAATGATTTTAAGTTAAAAGCTTTACCTAACACTGAAGATGTATTCATTTAGTCAAGTGATGGGAACGAGTCCCTCGGATTACGTTTCTAGAGCGTACTGCTTCTATTCTGTGCGGTTTCTGTATCGACTCTTGTGTGACTCTCTGTCCATCAGTGACCTTCCTCCTGAAAAGACGCCCGTGTTTGGTATCAGCTCCGAAGCCCTGGCTCTCTATAAATACGGAGGAGAGGTCACGTTCAGAGGACAAGTTTCTCTCAGGAGGATCAGTAGTTTGCAGCATGAAGAACAGGAGCGTAAACACAATTTTGTTTGAATCTCGTTTCATTATATCTGCCTTGGTCACATCACCAAACAGAAAGTGTGGATCCTTAGTGTCATTTATTTTCAGCAAAATAACAAACTCATTCCAGGGAGGAAATAAGACTTCTCTAGCATCATTCAAACGCCACTAATGTTCTCGATTTTTTATTGGAGCAACTTCTTGTGATTTTTTTAGAAGGATCATGTTCATGTATACAGTGGCACAAATGATATCACTCATAAATATTTCAAAATAGAAATCAGGAATAAACATTATTTTATATATCTTATAAAATTTAACAAAATACAGTCAGCATGTTTATAAGTTACCATTTTTTGCAGCAAGGGTATCATTTATTTGTAAATACACTTACACAAAACCCCAGGGGATATTATATTTATTGAAACTACTGAATACTAATTTCCCTCCTGTAGTTCTCTCGCACACCTCCACTCCTGCCTCCAGTTCTAAAGTGATTCTGAAACATAATCATAACCTCTGTAATGACTCTTCAGTGCAGCAGCACACATGAAATGCTTGTTATTCTTCACTCAGTGAAGGCAGGGAAACTGAAATAGTCGGATACAGCAGATGTCTTTCAATGGTGCTCAGAAAAATCCTGTAATTGGGTGTACTGAAGGTCTCTAAAGGTCCCACCGGTTCAACAAAAGCAACAGAAGAGGCGACCTTAGACCTCGTTCCAGTTTCAGACTGAGCTTCTTCAGCGCCTCATCTCATGCCATTACTCTGGAAACAAAGACTGACAGTCACACACCGGAGGTTATTTCTCCTCAGCTCAGCTCTTGCTGGCACTCAGTGTGGATTTATGGCAGCCGGTTTGGTCACTTTGGTTGAGCTGTCTAGTGTGACTAGTTGTCAGTTGACAACAGTGTCATTAGTAATCAGCCTTCTGTTCAACAACACCTTTAAATGTGCCCCAACTTTATGACATTTTCATTTGATGACTTACCTCTTTTGCACTTTTGGATCCTTTAAGCTAGTAGTTTCAAAGATTCAGGCTTGTGACACCTCCAAATGAAGCAATGTGTTTACAGGACCTCGAGGGACAATGTGCATATATACCAATTATTCCACCGTTCTTTTACATAAATCACGAGCTTATGAAGACGTTGACTGTTTTAGCTTCAATCTTTTGTAGTGATATCATGTATTTATTAATGAAATTCATATTTTATCCTTTACTTTGATTTTATAACATGTCAGCCAGAAAAACACAGTCACAGCGGATAAATTCAGACAGACAGCAAAACTAAAAGTTCTTGGCCGAAAATGAGAGACCTCTTTGTATACCCGAGTCTGAATTCTTGGGCCACAGTTTTAAAAAATTACTACGAATAAGTGGTGCAGCCTTTATCACATAAACTGCATGTATGTGGTGCCAGAATCGAAAGTTTCTCAGGAGAAGCAACAATAACTGTGGGTTGGATAATAGTGAGCAGTCAGTTGCAAGCTTGACATATTTTAAGAGGCCTGACACAAAAACCAAAACCAACAGAAATATTTTTTTCTGCTGCATCTTTCTGAATCTGTTAAACTTCTTGCAACCTCTTCAGACCATAGACTGTATAAAAGATGGACGTAGCTACCGTGACGTCACCCGTTGGTTTCTGCACTGAGAAAATGAAGCCAGGGTTTTGCTACTTCCTGGTTGACATCTTGGATTTTTGGAGCCAGTGACACAAAAATCATCGGAGGGGGACGGAACCATAGGAGCAGCGATTGGTCAGACGGATTGAGAGACAGGCCCTCTCTGCCCGCCCACATTTACCGCCTTCTGCTCGCTTTGTCTGTATCGTCGCTGCCGACTGTCAATCAAGCCCCTTGCCCCGCAAAATTTTGACGACTTTTTAAAAATTCAGTATTGATTTATTTTCAGATGTTGTCAATAAAACGATGAAAAGGAATGGGATGTTTCCTGACTAGGGGTCTCAAAGGCAGCATCTACAACTAAAACAGGACTGGGCCCAAAATGGAGGCCTGAAGGACCCCACAAACAATTTTGGCAGGAAGCTGTCTGTGTGAGATTGCTTATAACATTTGAAGACAGTATCTTCATCATATACACACTGTTTAAGTCATTTTATAAGGATCCTGTGATCCACTGTGTCAAAGACAATAGTCAAGTCTAAAAGCACCAAAGTAGCAGATTTTTCTGAATGATAATTTAAAAGAAGATAATGAAAAACTTATAATCACTGTGGTTATTGGGATAAGAAAAAGGTGAAAGAAGAATTTCTTTCTCTAGAGCTCAGGACAGAACAGGTAGCCTAGAAATCAACCTAAAGTTAGAGTATATATGTACAGTAGATGTATGTACATACTCCACATGTGCAGGACGTACAAGAAAATGCTGTAATAGCCGTTTTACTGCAGCTCCTGGTATCATCCACCGTGTTCACAGCAGCTGATCTGACCTGAGACAAATAACAGCTTTGCCCTCTCATCTGAACCCTGTAGCTGTTCATCTCCTTCAAATATTTTCCAAAGGTATCCATATTTAAACATCTCAAGTGTGAGGTTTTCTTTGTGTCAACATCTCTGACTTCCCCGATGGCCTGTCTGGCCTTCGTTTCTTGTTGCCTCACGAATGAATGACTGACTGACTGACTCCGTGCCTTGAATGCTGCGAACCCCGTCATTTTCAAGCACCAACCATTCCCATTTGCACCAGAGAGATTTAGTTCTCCACTCCAACCAAAAAACTCACTTCACACAGATTCACCATTTGACCTCAAAAACATTTTGTGTCTTCGGAGCAATCTGTCTGTCAGACATGCAACAATGTTCTACCCTTATCTCACATGTTGGATCATTCCCAATTTTATCATCCATCAACATGTCACCAAGAGGCAGCAGGGTTCAAACCATGAAACAACTTACAAAACAGACAACTTTTCTTTTCATTGTTTCTCCTATTTCTGCTAAATGGATCCATCATTTCATAAAGTTGACGATGAGTTTTCATTTTCTACTAATTACAAGGTTGTGTGGTCTTTATTTTTCAGAATTCTTCTCATTCGGTTTATATACATGAATTCCAGTAAATTGTTGGCTGAAAAAATATCTCAAATATTTTTTTTTTCCTCATGGTGTCATAACACATTCCTTCTCTGTAATATGTAAATGTATTGGTGCATATCTTTACAATACTCCCACACAGGAATAAAACAAAGAGATGGAAGACATGAGGAGACAGATGGAAGCAGATTTGAAGGAAATGGAGGAAAAGTTGAGGACCACACAAAGGATATGGTCCTCAAGGAGAGTCTGGTTCTGAAAAATGGCAGACAGCATTTCCTTGAAGAAAATAAACCTTTGCAGGAGCCAAGCTTTCTGCCACTGAGCACAAAAGCAGAGAGCTAAAGCCCAACTTCAAGGCAAACCAGGAGATCAGGTCTTTTCCCACCATCTCTCTGCTCTGGAGTAAAAGAACATTTAGCAGATGACCTTTCTTCAACGCATACAAAAAAGGACACCAAGAAGGTCAGAGCTTGTGAGTCCAGCAGGGTGAAAGTCATGGAGGAAAGGTTGCAGAGGAAAGTCTGCCAGCTGGAGGAGCTCTTCAGAGAAAAGCACAAGCTGGTGCTGGAATGAGATGGTGTCTCAAACAGAGCAAACCGAGATGCTTTGGAGGAAGAAGTCCAAAAGCAGCTGGCTGACAAAAGTGACCAGAGGGAGCTCCTACAAAAAAGGGAGAGCTTTAGAAATGAGACAGAGAGATAGTAGGGGGAGTTTTCCATCAAAATGCAACCAGTCGAAAGCTCTCTAAACTCTCATAGAGCTGCGACAGGAGAGCCCAGCAACTGGAGAAGGAAAAGAGAGAGTTGGAAAAGGCCCCAAAAAATAAATAAAAAGACGACTTTAAGCCTCTGAAAGTGAAGTACAAATACTGATTTTCTTTTTTCAGAATCTCAGGATGGACAACATCAACTTCACAGATTAACTAATGTAAGTGGAGTGCTACAAGGTAGTTCTTTGGGTCCATTTTTTCTTTTCTTCTCACTATGAAATAATTATTAAAAGTCAACCCGCTCTAGTGTTTGTTATATGCAGATGAGTGTGTTTTACTAGCCTCTCATTAGGATGCAACACTAGTGGAAGCTATGCTGTTTACTTCTGAAACTTCTACAGCAGACCTCAACAGACCTTTAAGTTTACATTTAAACCAAGAAAACTTACTTAATTACCAGCAAAAAAATAGTGTTACATAATTGGGATGCGAACTCTCTGAACTCCACAAAACTGTCATTTCTCTGTGAGTCGGTAAAAACATACATAAACACATGAAACAGCAACAGAATAACCACCAGTTTATTTCGTTTTGTTTTTGTTTTTGTTTTTTTTAACTCAAACTGATACTGCTCTGTTGGCTCTATTCCCCTTTTCATGCACAGAAAGATGCATCTGTTCAGTGTGACAAGGGAGGTAGATATTACTCATGTTTCCTGTCAGCATTTTGGATGGACTCCAACAGCTATTTGTCCGGTGGGTTTCCAGGCTGAGGGACAGCATTTGTTTTCTTCAAAATCAGCTTATGAGAAATCCTCTGCTGTATTGGCACCAAGCGGCAAAATAGCTTAAAAAATATTATTAAATGATTTCTGAAACAGTCTGAGCCCTTGATTTAAACTGTTGGTATAAATTATGTATTTCTATTTCCTATTACCGTCTTGCATTGTTGAGAAGTCAGTGCGGATGATGCGTTGTCCTGTGGAAGAACAAAAAGGTGTTGCCATTGAAGCAGAACAGGTTTAATCCCTTGAATGTTTATCCTAAAATGCATCCTTGTTTGTTCTGATGGATTAGAAACTGGTGTCACACTAAGCTGTGACCTTGTCATTGATATGCATATGGTGGCTAAAAGACATTAATCTTCCCTGACTCTCGGTCCCATTGTGTGTCACAAAGGTCTTCACAATTGCATATCAAAGACACAAATGTTTATAGGTACATGCATAAACAGTCTTGTGATTGATGAATCTAGTTCTATTATCAGATAACAGTGTCAAATGCAGCCATTGAATAAATCAGGTAACAACAACATACTTACCAATTACCTGCTGGCTACATGGAAGAAAGCAAGACAATAGGGAACGAGGAAACAATAACTGGGCATTTTAGAGGGAAAGAGAAATGAAATCTATACAGTGAGACCTTGTGGTAATAATGGCTACTTATGGAATCCATACTAGGAAACAATACTCAAGTCTGGTGAAAACAACTCTGATACTATTTGGAATCAAATATTTAACTGTTACAACACGTTGCCTAAACCATGCTGATACAGTAAGATAGACAAGGGTGTTTGGGAACTCTACAGTACTGGGATACAGCAACGGGCTCTTGGGAATCTCGAAGAGAAGGGGTACAAATCTTCAAACAACAAAGAACTTGTGAATCCTTTTGCAGTAAAGCAAAGTACTTACTGGGAAATTACAATGCTTGCCCAAAGCACAGAGTGAGACCAGTTTATATACTTTGGATTAGTCTCCTATCAAACCTTTTTACACAGTGTCTGACTGCACCTCATTGTCATTCTACTATAGGGGAGAAGAAAACCCTCTTTTTTATAATTCTAAAAACTCATCATGCTCATCTTGGGCAAAGCAGTGATGGTGCCTCTGCACAACAGTGAGATTGTTTTGCTACAACATTTGCACGGGGCGAAGGCGAGCACTGTCTTTAAAATGGCAAATTCATGACAAGGAGTCTACCTTGTTGCAGGATCCAAACCTTCAGCCTTGTGGCCCAGAGGTTGTTGTTGTTTCCTGTAATTGAGGGGAGTTTGAAAAAGGCAAAGCATGGAAAGTGGAAGGGGAGGACAAAGCCATGTGAAATCTGCAGCAGAAATGGCAGGCTTTTACCCAAAATCTACAACTAGTGAGTCGGACTGTCTTTGGATGGACTGCAGTGTAGGTGCTGTACAACGGAAACTAATGCCTTTGTCATTTATTCATGGCCGTTAATAAATCTATGAGGTTATATGATGGACCAAGCAGAAAATACTGCTCCAGTTTGAGCATATCCTACTGTGAAATATGTAATGTAAAAATCACTTTCATTTCAGGGCTGCAAGGTGGCTCAGTGGTCAGCACCGTCGCCTCGCAGATAGAAGATCCCCTGT
Source organism: Stegastes partitus (assembly GCF_000690725.1). Taxonomy (NCBI): domain Eukaryota; kingdom Metazoa; phylum Chordata; class Actinopteri; family Pomacentridae; genus Stegastes; species Stegastes partitus. Next base: position 937,466 of record NW_007577796.1, read on the forward strand.
TCACATCCCGGTGAGGATCTTTCTGCGTGGAGTTTCCATGTTCTCCCCGTGCAGCGTGGGTTCTCTCCAGGTTCTCTGGCTTCCTCCCACAGTCCAAAAACACACTGAGGTTAACTGGTGATTCTAAATTGTCCGTAGGTGTAAATGTGAGTGTGCTTGGTTGTCTGTCTCTAAGTGTAGCCCTGCGATAGACTGGTGACCTATCCAGGGTGTCAACTGGGATAGGCTCCAGCTCCTTCGCGACCATAGTGAGGATTAAGCATTGTATAGATAATGGATGGACTTTCATTCCACATTTCCCTCTAAAATGCCCAATTGTTGCTCCCTTGTTCTCCGTTGCATCAGTTAGTGTGATAAATATCAATACCAACTGATGAGTGTTTCATTCAGTTTCATTTCACACAATGAAATTACAATGTAACTAACAGGGTGTATCATAGAGAGTCAGAAATTACTCTGACAACTTTCACTGGACCTTGAACGATGCAGGGTTCCAATGTTAAAAGTACAAATATTGACAGCATTAGCTCTTAAGATGTAAGACAAGTACAACAGCATCCATGTGAAACTTTCAAATACATGTCACATCAGAAAAGCAAACCTGTTGTCATTTAGAGACTCTGTTAGGTGACTCAGTTATCTCAGCACAGACATCACGTCACTATCTTCCAGTCGAGACACTTGCGTCAAGGTTTTAACCATTTATTCCAACAGCAGTATACTTTTAGTTTGGTTTTATTTTTTCATGTGATGATGTGCAATATATCTAAGCGTGTTTGATCAGACCATCCCTGAATTCCAAATCCCTCCGACTGACAAATCAAATACACAACATTCGGTGAACGTGAATGCACTGTATAGCAGGAGGCTGAGGCTGTGGAGGTGGAGGGAGATGAATTGCTCAAAGCATCCAGAGGTAAAGCAGCAAAGATGCTGAGTTCATCACTCGTGTAAGCTAGAGTGAGCACCGAGTGTCTACATTGTCTCAAGTTAGAGAAAAGATTTGTACAACAATGAGCAATATATGAAATTATGTTCATCTGAAAGTACTTCCTTGTCTGCTTGAGCAACTGCAAGGCTTCATGTAATGTGTCATAATGCGCATTGGGAAGCATTAAAATGGCCAAAATGAGCGTTTGACTGAAACTATCTTCTGTCATGTTTTTACTGAGCGACACAGTGGATTTTGCTTCCATAAAGTGATTTTCAACAAGCAAAATCTAGTTTACAATCACAAAGGGTGAACAGTTTAAAGACTGCAAATTTGAAAGGAGCAACTTTGTCATTTGGATTTAATAAAATGTAAAATGTCCAATAAAATGGTCATTAAATGATGAGCACCTCCCTGCGGTGTTTCTTTCCATCACTATCTCCGGTGTCTCTTGACATACAGCAGCGACGTTTCCATCTGACTGCCGTGCAAATTTTTATGCAAACTTTTTGAAATGTCAAGGGAAATGAAAATGGGAATTAGGAGTACATTCCATCACCTTGGTGGAAACAAATAAATTGGCTCTCCTGAATGTCAACAAACACATCTGCAACGAAACTGAAGGGAATGAGAAGTGTGAAAGTCGTGGCTGTTACTGTTTAATGGGACACAAATTTCATACATTAACCCAAAGACAAAAACAAAGAGACGCACAGCAATTTGCTAATACACAAACTGAATCTAAAAGGCTAGACCACAGACGCAGTGGTAGACAGCTGTTGATATTAATATTTAACACAAAGGAACGACGAAATATAACAGAGTTCCACATAAAAACTACTAATGGTTTGAATAAATTATATTTAAATGAAGATAGGAGGAGAAAATTAAGTGCACTTTCCCACTTTTAGTTGACTTTTTTTTTCAAAATTCATCACATAATTAGCTAAATGCGCTTTGTTATAATCCTGTCTATTGTTTGTCTGTCGCTGGATGCTCTCTGCAATTGTGTGGCACTGAGTTGTGAACAATTCAATAGAAAAAGGGGGGACAAAAAGAGGTCACACACTGCCGGCAGGAACGCATGGAGAGGCAGGAAAAGAAATTCACATTGCTTATTGAGAAGTGACAGTCAAAGACAGGGGAGCGGTATGGCAAGAATGAAAAGTGACATGTTCCAATAGTCGGGCTGAAAAGGAAATACAGCGAAAGAAGAGGAGAAGGAGAAAGAGGAAAAAGCACTAAATTACTAGGGAGCGACACTTGAATGAAGCGCGCTGACATCCACACCCAACATCTTTCGACAGAATGCGAACCAAAAAAAACACGTACACAAAGAAAAGTCGACACATTATTTACGCTGTCAATTAAAATGTCATTGTCTTTATGCTGTCAATAAGATGCGAACAGATAATAGTTTTAATTACTCTTAAACATACCATGCAGACATATATTCACTGGCACTCATGAGTCTGCATCTGATGACGGTTATTTTCTTACATCATTTTAAAGGGTAGTAATTCAGTACTATTACAAATTAGGTCTTATTTCATCGCTTGGACTGTTATTCTCTTCAGATATGATAAAGATGTAAGCGTTAAAGTAATTGCCGAGATGTGAGAGCTGACGACATCGCTACAAGTCAGAGGTGACAAACAACACGAGCGCTTAGATGATCAGGCAGGCTGTGGAGAAGAGTTGGCACACTTGGGTTGTCGTAATACTACTTTGCACAAGAAAACTGTGGAAACGAGGAAGTTGGGACGTAAACTGTGATGGATGTTTACAATAGAGAGCTTGGGTAACAATTTCACCATCCCTTCCTTTATTTTCTTCTTGAAAGGTGTTCGACTAAGCATGGGAGTTTATTTAAAAGCTGTTTGATCAGTTGTCTGCTGTTTTTAACTGATGTCATTGAGCTCTTATCTGGAGTTTTATTTGCATTAACTTACTTGCATCAGCTGCTTTACTCATGCTTTCCCATCCCTGGCTCAGTAAGATGCAAACAGTCATAACTTTACACTTCCTCCTATCAGTCTTCTGATACATTCCTGCCAAAGCCATTTGCTGCAGCAGCTGCCTCCAACACCTGAGCCCTGGAAACCTGAAGTTATTGGTGCTGCTTATTTAACTACAAGATATAATGTTGACGTACAATATGTGTTGGCTAAAGGCAGATAAATAAAAAAAAGAACCTTTTTTCTGCCCTATTTCAGTGCCTAGAAACAGTCAATTATCTCTCATATGTTAAATGCACCACCACTTCACTGTGACTGTTAATAGGTTGAAATAATGGCCAAATGTTTGAAAATCGAGGTTGCATAAAACCAGTATTATCCTGTACATTATCCTGAATGACAGCGTCAGTCAAGTGTCTAAAAAGCAGTCAACAGCATCCTTTGCTAATTGGCCAAAGCTTCCACCCAGCATTGTTTGTATTTCCAGTTGCTCAGTTCCTCTTCTCATTATGCCTTTTTATTTCACTTCTCTTTGTGCCGCTTGAACAGGGCGTACAGGACCTTCAAGGTGGCGACGACGTCCTGAGAGACAATATCTGTCACAGGAGACACAATGCACAATCAGCATCCTGGAGCCACTGAGGCGGTGAGAATATGAGGACACTTTTTACCAACATTAGCTAATCACTGTTCTTGCAATCCATCCCAACAGGTCATAGATCAGGAGGACAAAGACAACATTAGCCGGAAACTTAATCAATACATCTTTGGTGAGATGAGATCCTAACAAAATTGCTCTCTGTTGTGAGATGCTCTAACTGAGTGAATGTGGCATAAAGATCGACTCCAGCACTGGCTAACCTAATTAATGCACACGGCGCGCTCCCATTTTAGACCCTGAGTGCTGGGATTCTTCATTCCATCACAGCAATTATGCCGTTAATTAAAAAGACACAAAAAAAATGAATTAAATTAGCCACTTGCTCCTGGCTTAGATTAATTTTTGCTGGTCCTTACATTAGCAGTTATCGTGTTGAGGACTTATTTTACAATTACCGGCTATATGGCCAGCGGGCAACATTGTGGGAAAATTTTAGTGATTGTGAGAGGGAGAGTCAAGCTCAGAGAGAAGCTCGTCTTGTCAATACTGGATCTGCAGGGAAGTGAAGTTGATCCATTTGCTATTGACTGCTTCACACACTTAGACGAGTCAGTAACTCATCCAGTGGCTCGCTCTACTTCACTCTTCTCCTTATGGATTGATGCGCACTGCATGGTCAAAAGTAAACACCCAAACACAGGCATAGGCCTAGGAGTGATAAAAACCCCTGACCCAAAACAAATCATTCTGACAGCACTACCTACAGTGTGATAGAAGCCCACAATGTAACTAAGGAGTGTGCATGTGTAGCCACCTTAGACACAGTTTATTATCTCGTGTAAACAACATTTTTTATGGGGTCCCTAGATTAAATCTCAAGGATTGTGCCCAAACCATGAAAACACCTTATAAACACACAAGAGAGATTAACTAAAGAAGCATTACACCTAATTTTATCTTCGTACCGTGACCTTACACACTAAATTAAACCTGCAAGTTGACTAAAACATGACAGAATATTACGGATAAAGAATGGTCATGCTTGTTGCATGTTATCTCTCTCTGTCTCTCGCTCTCTCCCCATGATTTCCTGTCTCACACCACTGTCTGATGAAGGCTAAAATTACATTAATTACAGGTCATCAGTTGATTGCATGTTGTAAAATTCACTACAGCTGCCTTAATTAAAATTAGCCAATCATTAAAACAAAAATTATCCACTGTTATTATGATAATTGGCTAAATCTTCTCCAATGTGAAAATGAACTGCTTTCAAGTAAATGAAATGTGTTTCAGACCGTTTGTCGAGCAAAACTAGACATTTGCTGATGATGATCTATTTGGACCCATTGAAATGGGACATTTTTTAAAATATTGTCTGATAGTTTGCAAACCAAAGATGATATGCAGTTGAGTTGAAGACAGAAATAATTGTTCACTACATGAGTGGGCATTTTCAGAAAAATGTACTGATTTCTTACATGAATTCATTTGATATATTGGCAGTTTTTACTCTTGTTAAATCATTTGTACATGCCAAATTGCATTCCTGTTAGTGACGAGGTGCTTGAATTTATCATTATTTAAAGCATTATCTAGACTTTTGTTTCATTTAATGCTTGAGCAGTATATTAAGAATCTATTCTAAACTCGTTAAACCGGGGAGAAAGCAGAATTTTTAACATTTGCAACTGCAGATAAAAGACAAACTGGAAAATGTGCAGAAAAAAAGAGGCTTTTCTGTTGCATAATTTTTCAGATGAATGCTCCGCAACCAAGTTTATGACACAAATCAAAAACATGTTATTTTACAGTTGGAAATCTCATAACTCGCCGTAACAAGTTGAAACTGACAAACACGCCAAACTTCACAATGAGTTTGACAGAGAGGAGATAAAATCTGAATATTCCTGGGATCTGCCTGATAGCTGTGTGATATACAGTAGCAGTGCTCATGAATACAGATAACGTATCTTCCTCCAGACAAGCACACACACACATGGTAGATATAGCCATAGCAGCAAGGTTAAATCTCTGTGTCTATCAGCGGACACCGGAGTGACATCGTCCCCTTGAGACTGTCTCCCCCACTGCTCCGCTCTAAATGAACGATGATGGCCTCGGACTGAGCCAATCATCCGCAGTGATACTCATCAAGACACAAGTCGCGCTCATTCATATTCCGCAAGCAATTCCGTCTTCCCCCTCCGAAACGCTGTCAAACCCTCCCTCCGCGGTGCAGCGGAGATTAACTCAAGCTACCGGAGAGATCCCCCTCCTCGCCTGACATACAAACAGATTTTGGCATTTCCCTGTCATCCAGATAAATGTTCATGATAGAGGATATCATCTGAATTAGTTTGACGTCTCGGAGCTGCGCCGTTTTGTTGTTATAGTTGTTCTACTCACAGGCCTTCTGTTTTTGTTTTGTTCATCCTCTGTGTCTGGCATTTTAATTTGAGTAAATCTGCTTTAAATAAGTCAGAGCGTGCTTTGTGTGGACTCAGTGGGTTTTCCTCACCTTGTGGGTCAACAGTAGACAGCTGCAGGCCGCTATCGTTGAGGAGGTCCAAGGCCAAGGTCACGTTATGGAGCTAGGGGTCAGAGAGAAACAACACACAAAAGCCACACTTTTATCCAAATGATTAGGTTGTTAACTGTATTTACTGCAGGTCTATACAATTGATGACATTTTTTTTCTAATATCCAGCAGTAAAATGTGACAACGGTTAAATTTATTTACTCAAGTAAATGCAGTTTTGAGGTGCTTGAATTTAAATATTTACAATTTGCAATACTTTCCACTCTATTTATATTTGAAATGCTAATCTAATGCATTTACTTGACAGCTATAGCTGTAAATCAGTTTCATACATGAATAAAATATCAGTTGCTAATGATTAAGCTACTTAACATTATTAAAAATATATAAGTAAGTCTACATTCAAATCCTGTTTACATCTATCTGGTGCATCATGTAGCTGATGGTTTGTGAATAATCTCCAAAAGGTATATTAAGTAAAATCTGACTGATTTACTGCAGGGTTTTATATGTTGGAGCCTACAAAGTTTTAGAGGAGCTTGTTTTAGTTCAGGACATTTTGGCAGTGTGCAGTTCTACAGCAGACTCCAGGGTTTTAATCATCCACTCAACTGAATCTATGCCTCTTTTTATTTTCTGTTTGTGTATTGTTACGCATTACGGTATGTTTTCCTCTTTTCAAAATATCAAAAAAAGTCAGAAATTGAGTATCACAGTATCTGTCCTCCGTAAGTTATTCATGAACTACTCATATCTGTGATAAAAGAGCCATAACTTTTTTATAGACTCGTCCTATTGCTTCAAGTAAAGTGAGCTCAAAGATATCATTATAAGTGAGCCATGACACAGTAGTAATTATGCATCCACTTTTATTATAGGAATTGTAAAATATTAATTTTATCCTATCATATATTGTAACAGGCACGGTTTTGGATCAGGTTTTCTCACTGTAGTTCATTATCCGCTGTGCTCTTACGGGAATGAGATTAGATTAGCTCAAATTAGATCTGTGAAAAGTGTATTTTTAGCACTTGTAAATCAGAATGACGCAATCTATGTATAGGACAAATTCCCCAAATTTCTCTTTTGACCAGCTGATTATTGATAAATGAAACCCACACCGTCTGTGAGCATCTACAGGCAGGACAATGGTGATGATATAATAAAGTTAAGTGCTGCAGGTGAGCCTCTGCCCAGCATCAACTTGTGGCACCGTGTCACAAATCCAAAGTGAATCAATACTGTACCATCTCAGAGTCATTGACAGGGGTCAGGTTGAACTCAAAGAGCGGAACGAAGAAGCCCTCCAACTGTCCAATCAGCAGCAGCAGAATCACACCATCAGCAAACTGGACAGGAAACACACAGGACATTGGAACATGTCCACGGAGGTGATATAATCTAACACGAGGTAATCAGTGGGTCTATTTTTGTTACAGGAAAGCCTGCAAGCACCACAAAACGGCATTCAATTGCTGGTTTATACCTGTTTGTCCATATCAGCCACCTGCAGACCCATAGCTGCCACGTTCTGGTTGACAAAATGTAAGATGGCCTGAAAATGGAAAAACTAGGATGTTACAAAGTTGGAAATTAAACTTGGCCTCATTTAACAGACATTTTCAGGAGTGGTTTCAAGGCATTTTGATGAAAACCCGACACTTTAGTTCGTAGCAAAAAGGATGAAGGATTATAATATCAGGCTCCTAATGGAACTGAATTCTGATTCACATCCACCCAATCGCCTTGAAATCAGTTTTAAAAAGGTTAGTCAATTCCTAGAAAATTAATAACCAACCATTTTTTATGATTGACTCATGCATCATCAAGCAACAAGAGTTTACATCGAAGCATGCTAAAAAGAAAAATGCTCATAACGGTAATGTTAATGTTTAACAGGTTTAATGCTCGCCACATTCATTAGTCTGTTAGAAGGTCATGGTTTAGAATGAGCATGAATTCAAAGTACAGCTCAGGTTGATGGTTTCTAACATTTGGTCAGAAACCACAGAATTGGATAAAGTACATTCCTGCTTTGATGAAGAGAGTAGATCCAACACCAGAAAATCACAACCATAATAATAAGAGTTCATCCTGAGGGGGGAACCAAATCTGTTGGAAGTTCATCAAGAAGTATTACATAAATATTAGAATCATGGTGACTCTGCAGGAAAGGGATGAGGATCAACATAGTCTTTAGGTTTTGAGGATCCCTGCTTTTTTGTTTTTTGGAAAATTATAAGTAGACACTAATTAATAAAGAAAAATAGTCATGAGTTGGTTCTGTATATGAAGATTTGCAAGTGCACCAAAAAGCTATTCTTGCACATTTGATCCATATTCATAACCTACACTAGCCAGCTATGCTCGTATGTTGTAAGTTTAGATTAAGGATGCAAACATACAGCATCGCATTGATGTTCTGCAGTACCAGTATATTATCCCACCACTTCTCCTGTCCTTGTAATACCTTCTTCACTGTGTTGACCTTATGAGCCTCAAGCTTCAGCAGTTGCTCGATGGGATCCTCCCCTGGGTGAGCAGACAGCCAGGAAAATGTGTTAGTAGGCTGTAATGCTGTTTGGATGACATTCAAGATGTCACATCAGCTCAACCTCTGACCAGTCTCACTCACTTTCAGCATTGCTGGGGGAGTCGGAGCTCATGCTGCTGCTGAAAAAGTCAAAAAAAAAAAAAAAAGGTGAATTGAGGTGAGGTTTTCTCACATTCGCAGAATCACACAGCACAGAAATCTACTCACCTCTCCTCTGTTAGAACTTCTGTCTGCACATCTGATTTGATTCCACTTTTGCTGACCTGGGTGAAAATTAAAGTGAACCACAACTGAGCAGCAATTCCACAAGATGTGTCTGAGAGCAATCTGGAGCAGAAAACGTGGCAAAGAACGAGCTGAAACTCACTTCCACGACTACAACTTCAACCTTCACATTTGGTGGCAAATCCAGCTCAGGCTGGAAACATCTCACCATGGCAACCAGCAGATGAATAGTGGCCAGAAGGTCTTTGTTGTGGATGACTGACAGACAAACAGCAGAGAACAAAACACAAAAAACATCAACTTTCACTGACATAACAGAACTCTGTGCCACCCAGTATGGAAACAAGGAAAGGATGTAAGCTTCTTGGATTAATAACAAATTGAAACATAGCTCTGCAATTTAATTACCACAGAATATTTGAGGGTAGAGTCCTTAAGATGTGGATGAAAAGAAAAAACAGCCATTTTACACTGATCAATCACAACGTTAAAACCACTGGCAGGTGAAGTGAAAAACACTGAATATCTTGATACAATGGCTCCTGTCAAGGGTATTAGGCAGCAAATCAGCAGGCAGTTCTGGAGGATGATGTGTTGAAAGCAGGAAAAATGGGCAAGTATAAGAATTTGAGTGACTTTGACAGGGGGAAAAAATATGATGGCTGGAACACTGGGTTAGAGTATCTTCAAAATGACAGGTCTTATGGGGTCTTCCCAGTATGGAGCGGTTAGTACAACCAGTAGGAGGAAGAAGGACAACCAGTGAACCAGCGACAGGGTTTCCTGTGTGATCTGATCCCAGATTGGAGCGACTGCAACACAAACTGCTGAATCACTCTCATTAATTAAAACCCTAAAAACTCAACTTTTTGTTGTTTTTTACATTAAAATAATCCCTTCTCGTTTAAAAATGGCTTAGATGTTACTCTACACCATTGCTTCCCCTTGTATGTGCAGATCTATAAAGTCTCTGCTTCTCTCGCCGCTCCGCACTGCATCTCAAGCACACCAGCTTGAAAACAAGTCTGCTCAAACACTGTAGAAGTACACAATGCTGCACTGAGGCAAGATGTAATATTGAAGTAATTGATCCATGCATGTTAGAACCACAAATTCTGATTCTGAAGAAGAAGAAGAAGAATGCAGAAAGCCCCATGTTGCAAGATCACAGGATTAGTTCAGGTTTGTTATGTATAAAATCTCACATTCTGCCACAGATCCTGCCACAAAAAATATTCAGAAATGCTCTGACGTGTTGACTTGGCCTTCAAATTCTCCAGATGTCAATCCAATTAAGTTTCTGTGGAATGTTCTGGAATAACAAGTCTAATCCATTAAGGCCCCACTTCTGAACTTGCAGGACTTCATAGATCTACAGATTCTAAAGGAACAGTGTAGAGAGATATTTAGGCCATTTTAAGGCAAGAAAGGATTGTTTTCATCAAGTTGTGGGTGGTCGATTAACAGTCAGAGAAAAATTTAAAATATTACAGGGAGTGGTTGAGAAGACAAGCAACAGGTTGCAAATCTCCAACACCTCAGCAAGGTAACCACAACAACTGTGCCCTGTTACATCTGATTGGGTTTTTGATTCAGTATTGTTTGCTGTCATAAGAAATTGAACATGCTGATAACAGCAGCAAACTGTCACCAGCTCAACGTTTATATATAATACTTACTTTGAAACATTAGATATTTTATTGTCGCCAGTCGATAATGTATTGAGTAGTGAGAGTGCCAAACTACAAAAATAAATCAATAAAAGAATAATAAAATAAAAGTGGAAATAAAAGGATGAATACGCAAAATAAAAAAACAAAATAATGTTTCAATAAAAAGCAATAATAATCAAAATGAATTCATAAAAGAAAAGGCTAATAAAAGTAGAAACTTAAAGACAAATAAATAACATAATGAAAATAAAATACACTTTCTTAATGTTTTTTTTATCATTTTGATTTTCTTTATTTTTAACTTTATTTTTAACTTTATTTTTTATTATTTTTCCAATTTAGTTTTTATTTTTTTAATATTTTTTTCATTTTTATTTTTTATTTTTATTTATTTATTTATGCTTTTAAAGTGCTTTTTAAATGTCGCTTTAAAAGCAAAGGCACAACAACATTTCGACTGCGCACATTTTTCTTCACATATTTACTTTGCTTTTAAAGTGACATTTAAAAGGGACTTTAAAAGCAAAACAAGAACATTTTAAAAATTTAAAATGAAAAAAATAATAAAAAGTAAAAAATGAATTTAAAAAATGATAAAACACTAAAATAAAGAAATAATTTTTAAAAATAAGAATGAATAAATTCTTATTTTTTAAATTTAATTTATCTGTCTTTATATTTCTACTTTTGTTAGCCTTTTTTTTTAATGGATTCATTCTTGATTAATATTGCTTTATATTGCCACATTATTTTTTATTTTTTTATTCATTCTTCTTTTTATTTCCTTTTTTTTTTTTTTGTTATTCTTTTATTGATTTACTTTTGTAATTTGGCACTTTCAGTACTCCACAGTAATGTTACGCCTAATCTTAAAAGCAGATAGGGTGTCCACTCTCTGTATTCACACTGGGAGCTGGTTCCAGAGGAGAGAAGCCTGATAGCTAAAGCTCTGCTTCCAATTCTACTTTTAGAAACTTTAGGCAAGCCAGCACTCTGAGAGGAAAGTGTTCCACTGGGATAATACAGTACTATAAGGTCTTTAAGTTATGATGCTTCCTGGCCATTAAGGGCTTTGTAAGTAAGGAGACGCATTTATAATTCTATTTTGGATTTTACAGGGAGCCAATGAAGAGAAACTAATAAAGGAGAAATATGATCTCCTCTGCTTTTTTCCTGTCAGTGCTCTCGCTGCCGCATTTTGCATCAGCTGGAGGCTTTTTAGAGAGTTACTGGGACAATGAGGAGTTATAGCAGTCCAGCACAGAAATAATGTGTGGACCAGTTTTTTAGCATCACTCTGAGACAGGATGTTCCCGTTTTAACAATGTAATGCAGGCAACAAAAAAAAAGACTGTCCCAAAAATGGTTTTATGTGTGACTTAAACGATGTACCTGGTCAAAAATAACTCCATTGTTCCTCTCAGTCCTGTTGGAGGCCATCCAGAGCAACCATAAAGTTAGATAATGTGTTTTTGAGGTTTTTAGGGCAAAATAGAAAAACTACAGTTTTGTCTGAATTTAGAGAAGAGAAAAATTACACATCATCCAGATCAGTGAAAGAAGAGGAGCAAAACCATTCAAGTATTACTGTCAGGTGTTCATTTGCCTCTAATATTGCAGTTATTAGCATCGTCTTTCTTTGTTCCACACCCCAGCACTATCAAATAATCCACCAACAGGTGATTAAAACAGAGCCCCATAGTGTCAGTGAATTTTATCTCCTCTAAAATCCCTCACAGTTGGTGTGAGCTTATATGGCACCCTTGAGCTAGCACCAAATCCTGCTGTAATGTGAAGTTGCTGCCAGAAGGGAACATTTGTTGACTTGTTGCTTTGTTGTTGAAGCCCAGTCAGCATGCATGACTCACGTTTGACATTCCATTTGATGTCACTGCAGTCCTGCAGACCCAGCCTCTTATCCAACTCCTCCAGGACCACTTCCAGTTTGCGGATCTGAGCCGTGCTGGTCAGCGCTATCTCGTCCATGGTCAAGTGCACACCTGCCAACCTGGCTGCAGGAATCAGAAAATCCTTATTTGTCAAGTTAGAGTCAGACACAGCTTGAACCGCTTAAAGCATTTGTTTGTTTTTAATCTTTGAATTAACATAATGATTGAGTGGAATTATGATATGATTAATGAAATATCAAATGTGCATTATCTCACACAGCAGGTGATGAAGTACCAGCCCATCGTACAGATCCTCCTCCAGACTCTGAACCACTATGTGCTCCGGTTTCAAAGCCTTATTGATCCAATCAACCAGTTCCTACCAAGTCATAATTCATCACACAGTCAGAGATTTGAAACACTTTCATCTTCTTTCATACATATTTTTCTTTGTGGCAGTGTGGCAGATGAAAAAACAGCACGAAACCCTGTTTTTTAAATTCTCTTAATCACTTTTCAGAGATAATAAGATCCTAACCTAAATAGAAATGGTGACAGATACAAAGTACTATCCAAAAAATAACTTTATTCTTCACTTGTTTTCCTCTTCTTTATGCAAGACATGTCAGGATTATTTAGAGTTTCCATTTGCATGAAGCACTTGAGATGCCATCTTTATCCATAACAATGTGTTTTAAAATCAGACTCTGTCGGCTCCCATGACACTCTGATCTGTCTCCCATCACCTCTTATAATTATGTTCATTAAAATTTCACTGATCCTTCCACCTCTCTCCCTGCATCCGATATTATTCATGCTCTTTACTGCTCATCCACATGCAGGAGCACATTATGCATGCAGGAAAAACATTATAGAGATGCACAGTGTTTCCTGTGAAGCATGTATGCAGCCCCTTAAAGACACACAGGGAGTCTTGGATCAGCGGTTGCCCAGGACGGGTTTGATGTTAAAGCAAATATGTAATAGAAGACAAAGACTCAGACAAAGGTCTATATGTAGGTGGACGGAATTCTTTTCTTACCTCCTTTAGCTTTTCAAGTTTTGGGTCTTTTAAAGATGCTGGCTGAATGAGTTTCCTCTTATCTCCTGTAAGAATATAAAAAACAAACTGCATTGATTAATGACTTTTTTCACCATCTAAATTGTGATTGATAGTCTAATCATTTCTTATACTTCAAATATTTGATTTAATTTATAAATGTCATATATTTGGCAATATTTCTGTGTTTGTTGCTTAATTACATCCACATAGACATTGCGTTTTTGTTGACCCGTTTCAAATGCAGGACCTTCATGCATTTCTGGATGTTTTTTCTATAGTTTCAAGCAGCCATTTGTTTTCATTTGTACAATTCCTCACAGCAAGCATTTGTCTGCATTACATGTTGTCAATCATCTTATGACTTGGTATTATAATTAAAATCTGATCTCATTAAAAAACGTATATTGCTCGTGGGTCAAAAGGACCATGTGAAATGTGAATTCTGATGCTCATAATGACAAACCCACTCCGACTCTGCAGTATGGAATGTCTTTTGGCTTATTGTTTTGGTTTTATGGCCAACTTTAGTCTTTAAAAGAGATGTTTCCAGACGCAGTTGGAGGTTTTCAAAATCTACCATATGATACAGACAAAGTTAGTGACCAACTAGTAAACTAAACATAGCTACAAAGCCAGGTAGGTGGATAGTGGAGACTGAGGTAAGTTGATCCTTGGAGCAAGATGAGTCGTGACTCCTTATTGCGGGACACTGGTGCCACCTATGCTTGACACTTGATCTGGTTTGTTTCATATGTGATTTACAGCTTTCTCTTCTGAGGCACTTAGCAGCAACAGAAGAAGAGCAAATATCGCCCTCCAGGAGAGGATTTCAGCCGATCAGATAAATGGTTTACTTATATGTTCACCATCGATAGCTCAATACTTGTATCTACACTATCAGGGATAATATACCCAGAGAGTATTTAAAATCTCTGCTGGCCTGAAAGCCTGATAGCAGATTTTAATAGGGTCCACACATTAAAAGCAGCCTATCACTGCTTGGAATAAGAGGGAAGAATTCTTACTGGGCGTATACTGTTCAGCTTTTTCTTTCAATGCTTTCGGCTGGTTGATGCAACTTAATGGTTATTGTGAAGACTGCAGTTTGTGGTGCTGTTCAACTGTATTGTATTAAATTTTTTCTACTCCACTGATGTGGGTAGATTCATTATTTGAAAAAGATCGTAGCAGTGATGTAATATTGACATTTCTAAAGCACATCCACATGGTTTGCAAAGCCTGCCATAACATAAAGTATGATAGGATTCATACCAGTTTACTGAATGCACACGTACCCTGAAAAGACTCCACATCCAGATTGTCTTCTTCTTTGTGGTACTCAAAGATGTCGGCCTCCATCGCTATTCGATTCCACTGGCCTGTTAATAAAACCTGCAGAAGAGTCAACTGTGCTCCAACACCTTCAGAAGCAACATTCAAACATAAAGCACAGCAGACTGAAGAAAGACTTAAAAGTCTCTCAGCAGCAGCTCAGTAAGTGTCCTTGACCATATTGCTCAACTTTCAGCTGCTGCAGGAGATTGACTCACTGACCAGCAGTGGAAGATGCTGATTGAACTGACAGGCATCTTACTGCTGAGTGAAAAATGTGTACCTTCAAACTGATGCTTTTCAAGTACAAAGAAAATCAGCCTTGTGCTCAGCTCAGCTAGAATGCACTTCTAGAGCAGGGCTTTGAAAGATGTTATTTCTGACTGAGGGTGTTAAAAGTTTCTACAAACACAGAGGAGCACAGAATCCAACTGATCTGGTCAGAAACTTGTCAGTCTGAGGAAGCAAGATGTTTAGTTTCCTCACTTCCTTTTCTCTTTTTTTTTTCAGTGGCACACTAAACACATCAAGTACTGTAGGTCCCTGCAGACTGGCTGGGCCGTACTACTCCCTCTGAACATTTTGAATCATTCAGTCCAAGACAAAGAACAGCAAAAAATATAAAGCAACACTTGCTGACAAAACAGACGTGACCTGGAGCATGTCAAACTGTTGTTTCCTGGGTCTGGCGAAAAGAAAAGCCTCAACGAGGAACTTTTCTTTCTCTGTGTGTTTTATGTTTGTGTGGCTTCCTTTTCCTGAGGTTGACAGTAACTTTCAAACAAGGTCATAAACAAAAAGTCTTTTTGAATAAGCTTACCTTCAGCACTCTGAGAGCGACAGAACCGTGCGACTTCTGCTGAATCGACTTCCTTAACTGATGTCAACTCCACAAACTGTCAAAACAGCGATAGAAGAAGTGGAAAGCTGCACTCGATCTGAATGGCAGCTCTTGTAAATCCTATCAATGAGAAAGGCCTGACTGCGCTCGATTTCAAATTGTTGCTTTAAGAGAAAATAACATGTCACAGGGTCGGAAAGGGAAGATAATCTGAAATGAGAGGATGTGGCAGAGAAGTAGGTAGCACTTCCTCTTTCTCATACTGGCTTTGCAGCAGAGCATTTTCTGATAAGTGTATTTATGTTCTGTGTCACGGACCATGTTTCAGACTTTAATAATAAGTGCATGTTGAGTGGATGAGAAGAGGGAGGACTCTTGGGTCCAAATGTATTGTTTGAAAAACCACACTTCAGGAGGGCCGAGAGAAACGTGACACTCGGAGGCCTGAACCACTCAAGCTCGACTCACACATCTCCATCTGTGACCGGCTGGATCAATTTTCCGTCATCTGGTCTCCAGCCTTCCCTATTCTACAACAAACACGCCAGAAAAAGAAGAAAGCAAGAAAGAGATAGAGGCAACAAAACAACCACCTCTGTGTGTGCACCAGCCTCGTTGAAGAAAAGATAAAGGACCACCCATCAGCCAGAGGAAGGGGCAATTTGGGGGATGTGGAAGGTTACCATAGCAACAAAGGAATGAGACAAGAAAATAAAGGCCTAAAATAAACCCATAATTCCTTTAGCTAAACCCAAATTGTAGGAATTGGCTGTTCCAAAGCCAATCTCGCTCAAAAGCCAAAGCAAATCTAACCTATCAAGCAAGCAAGGGCCAAAATGAAATTCTCATTCTGTTTGATTCCAGGCATTTATTTCTTGATAGGCAAGTTAAAAATAAAAACAAAAATTTTAAAAAATAAAAACAAAAATAAAAATAAAAACGCACCAGGGTTAGCCACCCAGTGTTAACTCAGCCTAGATTGACTCATCCATTTTCTCAATAATTCAGTCAGGCTTTAAAATGCATGAGCAGTCGTGCACTGTACATGTTAGCAGGTCTCCAGGTGGCAGCGCTGGCCCGGCTCCGCTTCAGGAGAGCGGTGAGAGGTCCAGGCCTCCTCGGAGACTCGTCTGAAAGGCCGGTCAATACGAGGATACTCTGACTGAGACCCTCCTGGGACGTTGAGAACACACTGCACTTAAGGTGGAAGGCAACACTCAATATAGCTTGAAATATGGTGTGCATAGTTCAGGGTAAATAAGAATAGTTCACAGGTAATAGGAAATGAGCATAGCTATGGGAGGAATATACAAAACATGGTTCTGTATCATATACTGCTCATATATGCTCTGTTGCATGAACTTTTACACTTTGATGTTTGCACATATTTATAAAATAAATAGGATATAACATATGGACAGAGCCACACTGTTTCCTGGTTTAACATTTTTTGTTAAACTGACCGATTAATACAGGCATGACAGTGGAGCTATCTTCCCAATTAACTCTTGGCTAGCATGTTAATAGCATGTTTGGGGCATGTTATTCCCCAAAATGTCAAACAGCGAGCCGCTAATTAGCTTAGCTGAGAAATAGAGGAATATAGCTCTGCGTTACAAAAAGCCAAATAAAGTCAGTTATAGCTAATTAAATACAAAATATGCAACAGAAACTAATTTTTAAATCTTCAGTAACTACAGCTGAAAACAACAACAAAAAAGCCCGCCAAATAGCTAAAGACATGGAGTTAGCTGATGGGATAGCCACAGCTAGCGAAACCAAAACTAGCTGCAACCCATGAAAAATAGCAACTTGAGTCTTGGTAATTCACAAAATTTTCCGCATAAGTAAAATTGGCAACACGGTATTGTACTGTAAATCCAGTTATGATGCCGCAAAACATTTAAAAAGCCCAGCTAAACTCCTGCTAATGTAACTAGCATAGCAAGGCAACAATGGCTGCCATTCCAGCTTGTAACTCCAACAATGTAATTCATATTAATGTGGCCTTTAAATCTCATAGTTGTCGTGATTCAATTGTAATTTCTATCATCTATGTGCTATAAATAATCAAAATATTTATTTTCTTAACAAAACATTTAAAATATTTACCAAGCTGAGCTAACCAGATTCGACCAAACAGAGTGGTTGGAAAGAAGCATATTTACCAAAATATCTAACAATTCCTTTAATGTTTATACAAAGCATATTTAGATACTATCTCATTTATATCAGCATTTTCACTTTTTTAAAATATTCTGCGATAGAGGGTAATCAGTTCAGTTTAAAACACAAATGTCTTCCAGTTTTAACATTTCCCCGTGACGGCCGTGTATTCAAATGCAGGGCTAAAGGTTACAGGGCTTCCTGGGTTGCAGTTAACATTTGAGCAAGGAATAAATAAATACTGACATTTGGGGAAGATTAAATACTAACGTTCAGAGTCTTTTTCTGGCGATCCCCCCTGGGTCTTTTTAAGTCCCACATAATGATGACTTTCCGTCCCAGTTGATCTCCACCAGTGTCCAGACTGTAATGCAAATTATCAGCTCAGGCACAGGCTAGTGTTCAAAGTAATATCAGGGGGTAAAATGGGAAAAGTTCACTCAGTATTTTTGTAGTTGGTGAACAGGTTGTAGAGGACTCTGAGGGTGGATTTCAGGTTCAGGTTCACAACATCTGAAACACAAAATTGAGAGACAGCAGAGAGCATTAGAGTTTGCCAGACTTGAACTGCTCTGAGCAAGAAAATATAACCTTTGATGTGTACAAAACTTAATATCATTAATATTATAAATTGCCTCCTTAGAACGCTGAGGCACAAAATAAATGGGCTGTACCACCATAAAATCATATTTACAATGCAAAGGAGCCCCTTCTAAGATTGCTGTTGGACCGCTTCCCTTCAAAAGGTTATTTGTAATTTTGGAAATGAAATGGACCCTAAAATAGCTCCTAAGAATTTGCACATGATTATCATATGATGTATTACTTCTTACCAGGAGATTCAGAGGCAAAAGAGTACTTTTTGTTCTCTCTGTAGGTACTATGGTGTTCTACATAAGGCTTGTTTGCTTATTTGAATTTATCATCACAACTAGGCCAGATTTAAGTGAGTCCAGCCAGACAACAGCAGCGCCTTTGCATCACCAGTTAAACTAGCATATATTATTAACCTAAACATCTGCATTACACTGTTTGGGGTCTCTATTGTTGTTTATACAGAATCTGCAGATGTGCACAAAAGTGAGCAAACACAATACTAATCAGAGAGGCTATTATGATAACGGCTATAATGATTTAAATTACTGCAAAAATTATAAGTAGTGATTGCAAGTAGGGATTTTTGGGCAAAGAAATGTTTCTGTTTTTGGCTTTATCAGGAAACTGTTTAAAGTAAGAAAAAAAGCATTTGATTTAGCACAGCAGAAAATATTTACACATCTTGAAAATCTTTTGTAGCTTGTGCTACTTCAATGTTTTAAGAGTGTTTTGTTTTTGTTTTTTTAAAAAGGGCAAAAGCTGTATAATTAAGTCAATAGTACTCCGTAATTAAAATGTGAGAACGGAGTGTTTCAGATATTGAATATGCAACATTTGGTATGATGAAGCAGAATAAAAGAATAATAATAAATATGAAGAGGTACAGCAGGAGTGATGCTAAGTTACACAAGTATATAAAAAAGAGTGACTTACAGTCCAATAAAAATGCTTTAATACAGTGTGATGACATGTTTGACCAGCTGTTTCTGATTCTGAATGCAGATGTGTAGTAATTGTATTGAATCTTAACTATATGATTTTAATTCCCAAACAAGTAAATCTAATAAAATACTCTTTCAACATCAATTGTTTTCTGTATTTTGAAACTTTTTTATACAGTTGTTTAAAAAAAAGTGCATATGCAGCATTTGTGAATTTGTGATGTCTTGCAAACCCATGCAGGTTTGGCATGCAAAATAATAATTCATCCATTCATCCATTCATTCATTCATGTTCTACAAACAAGATGGCCAACCACTAAATTATGGTAATGTTCACCTACTTTCATTTTAAGTAGGTAATCAGCTATACTAGATCACATTCTGGAAACAGTTTTTTTCAGGTTTCGTGTAAAACCATTTTTAATTGTGGTGTAGCTACACAAAACATGAAAGAAAAAAACAGAACTGTGACGAATTTGGAAAAATATTTTGCCTACAACAATTACATAAAAACATTAAGTTATTTTCTTTAAGTGTAATCTCTCTTGAAAAAGGAACAACAAAGTGCAGCTCAGGGCGGAATGAACTGAGCAGCATCCATCCAGTTATAGAGCTTAAGGCAAGGTTTCCACCTACTGGACAGCCTTTAACATGACTGTTGCTGGAGGAGACCAACAGTGCAATGCTTGTAGAAAGTAGTCAGTCTTCATAAAATCTCTCCTGGGAAATTCATGTGTTTCATCTTTTATTTGATCCTGTAATAATGCAAAATAACAGTAAAATACCTTCTGGTCTGGCTTTGGGTTTCTTCAGTCCGCCGTCCTGCATCAGTTCAAAAGCAAATGCCACATTGTGGACCTGAGGAGGAATAAAATTGATGCTTAATAGCCTCAAACATTGCTTTGAAAAATCCTCCAATTTTACCGTTGTAAGGTGAAATCACCTTCTGCTCGAAGCTCTCCGGGGTGAGGAAGAAGTTGTACAGAGGGACAAAGTAGTCCTCCAGCAGCCCCATCAGTAGAATCAGGTACACTCCATCAGCAAACTGAACATACGATACATTTAATATATGAATACATATAATCACACACAAAGGAGGCACACTACATGAATACAGCACATTCTCTTCCACTACATGAGCAGATCACATTTCGTACTTTTAAAATTAAAATCTGAGCGGTAGCAGTAGATGGAGGGTACATGGCAGGATGAAACCTTGTTACATAACACACATACTACTGATGATAGAATTAATAACTCAGTGGATCATGCTGTGACAGTGATGTAATGAGTCTGTAGCTAAACCAATAAAATCCCTCACCTGAGATTCCAGCTCAGTAACTTCCAGATTCAACTTGTTAAGATGCTTGTTCACAAAGGTGATGAGTGACTGGTGAGAGAAGAAAAAGCTGTCAGTCATTACTACAGTGTTACATTTAAAGTATTCCATTTCTACATGTACAAATAAAGGGCATTTTTTACCGTTTTAACCACGTTGAGCTTGTCAGGTGCGTGATCCAGCAAAGTATCAAACGCATCCCTCTCTGTTGGAACGAATAAAGAATAAAAAGTTGTGAATATTTAAATAGTTTGATGTGTTAGACAGCTTCAGTTGTGTCAAAATGATGAGACGGTCGATTCTAATCTCATATCTGTCCTGTAAATGTACAGACAGGTGACAAATTAAAGGAAAAACCAACATGAAGCGTCTTAGTAAAGTGATGGGCCAGTGCTCCTTGGCATTGATTCATTGATGCTGCAAATCTCCGTAACTCTACTGGAAGGATGAACACCATTCTCCCCAAAGATATTCCCAAATTTTGTGATTTGACGGCTGTTGAGAACGCTGTCTCACACATTGCTCCAAATTCTCTCATAGAGGTTCATTTGGGTTGAAGTATGGAGACTGTGAATGCGACAGCATATGATCGTGTGAGCTGTATTTCTAGATATTATTCATGTACTTTGTGCAAAACAGGTCTTCCCAAATCAGCAGACAAAAAAATTCAGCATGCAGCAACACTTTAAAAATAGCCCAATTCCACAGATCTGGCAACCCCGAGGAGAGAACTACCATAAAGACAAAAAGGTGATAACCCAGAACAACTTTGTATTGATTTTTAGTGACCCTTCCCTCTAAAGAGACAATTGGACCCAAACTGTGCCTGCAAAAAGGCAAAAGGTTCCCACAGAGCATAACGGGGCACCAGATCCCCTCAGGATAGGAGGCAAGGGTTCAGGTTTTTCCTTTGATTTGTCACCCATCTGTACATCTACAGCCAGTAGCTGATTAGCTTAGATGAAGGGGAATAGCTGGCATGGCTTAAAAAAAAAAGAAAAAAGAGGCATAATCTTTAAAGCTCTGTATTCAGCACATTATATCTCATTTGTTAAATTCACACAAAAATAAATCTAAAATAGAAGTGAAAAAAATGTATTGTACAGGTACTTATGTTCCAAAGTATTCCTTAGCCAGGAGCAAAGACTTTCTCTCTATTAGCGGTCTGACAACCTTAACTGAACAACAATCATAAAACTGCAAATTGCTGCTTTAAAACCTGTTGTGTTTTTATGGATTTAGGTAATTGGATTTAATGTTTGCAAGGCTTATTTGCACTTTGGGCAGAGACAATGCAACTGTTTGCACTTGTTTGTACTCTTTGTGCTCGGCTGCAAACCTCTGCTGACTCAAGCTGCATATTTATGCACACAACAATTTCCCAGAATACTGAACTATTTCTTAAAGCAGTTTAATTACACAACAGTAAACGCAAAGGTATGTTTCTGTAATTTTATAAGGAACTTACCAAATCTTCCCATCATCATTCTGAAAGCCAAAAAAAACAACAGAATATGAAAGCCTGTACATTTTTTCACTCTTTCTGCCTGATTCTTTGATGTTCTATTACTTTGTACCACATTAAATACTATTAACACTTCACATTGCAACAGTGAAAAGAGCACAGGCTGTTAAGGGAAATGTAGCAGCTCTTACTCTGTGGTGCTCGTCAGCTCCTTGGTGACTAGAGCGGTCTGCAGTATGCCCTCTCGTTTCTGCACACACAAAAATCTAATTCAGTTCTGGCACGAGAGTGTAACTGGAGTTGTTGCAAATTTTGAAAATCCCATTGATGATCAACACAGTGACAGAAGCAGCTATAAATCGGTGCTATAAGTAGAAGCCATAACATATGAGGCTCATTATTTTTTGGGGTGGCTCTTGGTTGCTTTTAGGTTTTCAGACAGCTCTGGGTGATTCTATTAACGCTTCCATGTTTCATTCTAATTCTGAAGCATATTTGCCTGCAATTTACTTTAATTGTTGTCTATCTTGAAAGACATTTCAGCAAAGGTTTCCTGATTATATAAACGCTACATCAAAAAATAAGAACTAGACATGTATTTACTCTTTGATGTTCCACACACTGATGGGGTACCGTACCTTGACCACCACCACCTGTACAGAGACGTGCTCAGGCAGCCTGATGGGGGCCTGGAAGTGCATCGCCAGAGCCACCAGCAGATAAACGATGGCCACCAGGTTCTTTGAGTGGATCGCTGTAAAAGTGAATCATGAGAGGAGACTGTCAGCTATTTCACATACCAAGAAAACATAATTACATGAGCAATTTCCTTCACATGAAAGGCAACAGTTGGTGCTTTTTCAGAGACAAAAGAAAAATGGAAAAGCTGCATATGACTGAACAGTTATTGAAGCATGGATTAAAGCGACTATGGCATTAGTTCCAGTGAGAAATCCCTATGTCTGCAGCGTTATTTTAAACTCTGTATGGATTAAACACTCCCCATTTGTGATGCAAATTAAGAAAGCCGATTGTGTGTTAAAGGGGCTTTCCACCCAATTTCACATGTGAATTCTGGGCTTCCTTATGACGAGGAGTACAACTCGGCTTCTACAGTGTCTTCTGTGGCTCTGACTGAAGCCACTTTGAAAAGAATTAATAGAATAACCCTAATGATGATGATGAGTGTAATGTCACTATAGCTATCTCAACTTAAGACTTAACAGAATGCCAATGTGACAAACTGGAGGCGTTTGATGCAGGTGGGCATTCAGGAAGCAGGGAGAATCTAATAAAAGATGATGCTGAGTTGAATTATGTCAAATGCAGGTCCCAGTGTTTTTGGAACACGCTTAGGACATAAAGTCAAGACATGTCAACCTCTATGGCTTTAATTCTGATCACCATCTGTCTGATATGGGTATCAAGATGCAAAGCTTCACTAAGGGAAATCCAGCCTAAGCAGCAATTCACTGCAAAACTTACAGTCCACACTCCACTCGATGGTCCAGCCATGTGGCCTCAGCAGGTCGTTGACAGCCTCTAAAACCGTCTGAAGCTTCTGCTTCTGGCCAATCTCCGACTGGGTGACCTCCGCCACGTTCAGCTTTCTGCCTGACAACTTCTCTGTCACCAACAGAAAGGACAGAAGTGACATATTTATGTCAGGTCAAGAAGCACAAGAAAATACAATCCATATGCAGAAGACACTTGCTCACAGTATTGAGACGTACTACAAAGAAAAAAGCAGCGAGCACTGTCTCCTCTGAGTTGGGAAGCTAGAAAAAACTGAGAAGAACTCAAGAAGAAATGTAAATTAAGTCTACTGGTGAAGGAAAATACCTTAGTTTACATAAAACACAAAAGTTACAGACGGGCTTCAAACCAAAGAAAGTCTACAACAAAATGTTTGTTCGGGGCTGTAATAATGTGAGTTCTGGTTACTGATTTTGAGATCTTTGAGAAACTCTGAATGCACACAACAAAGATGACTTACAAAGGCAGACTTTTCTGCTCTAAGCAGTAAGTTAGGAAGAGGATTTAGGAGGCTTAGCTCAAGTGCGTGGGTTCAAATATTATAGGGGGGAAAAAAGAAAGGAGAAGAAGAAGAAGAAGAAGAAGAAAGAAAGCAGCAGCAGCACTGATGCAATAAAAGACTGAGATTGCATAATGTACAAAAGTGACAAAGGAGTGTGAAAACTAAAAAGGGCTTAAAGAGAAAGCACGAAATCACACATAAATTCCCAAAAGGGTTTCCTGTTGTGCATTTTAACGCTTGTTCTTGACACTTTGGCAACATATGTGATAAAACGTGTATGTTTTACCAACTGGCTTTAAACTAATATGCAGCTTCTTGCAGTTTTGTTTTTGTACATGGTTTTTTTTTCAGATTAAGGTAGGAAATGCAAGCATGGAGCACAAAAAACATGGACATGAAGGAACGCAGGATTCTGCTACCTTTAGATATACGTGTGACTGAACTGAACTGAACACAAACTACTTAGTATATCTAAGTCAAAATCACAAGTTCTATAGTACAACCTCAGTTTCTACGGTGTTACAGCTGCACTGACAAATAACAGTCACAAGGGGGAAGCTCCGAATGGACCACAAACACTCATGTATCAGTAGACACTGCAGCACAGTAGTGAATACACGTTTATCACAGTGGACAAAAAGAACAGTGGTGCTATTATTGTATTTTCACATGTCAGTGAATGTTTATGGATCTGAATGTAATTTTTTAATTTTTCCATTTAAAAAAAAGTCTAGGAAAGGTGTTAAGTATTTATTTATTTTTATCAGAAGCCATTAGTAATGTGTCAAAGAGACAACACAGCATGCACAGGTATTTAAAACTACTACTGCCAATTTACTACTTCATCGCAATATTCCAAATCAAGTTGTGTCTAATGCACAGCTGGCAAACAGGTGAGTAAGAACACCGATGAAGAAAAATGTTCATGCTGTCAATGAGTTTAATGAAAGCGCAAAAAACTCATAATAACAAGAAAAAACTTAAGAGCAACAGGTTGCAACCAACAGTTAATGACGCCATCAGTTAATGGAATTGACTAAGATGTTTATGATTCAACACCTGTTCTTCGAGTATATATGTATTGTGTTGTTGTGAGTTTAATGCCGGATGAAAATCTCCAACTAAAACTTTGCATAAACTTGTTTTCATGTTAATTTTCATACATGGCAGGTTAAAGGGGACATGGTCCAAGATGTTTCTCAGTTTCTCACCAAACAACTTCTGGAGCACTTGTCCATCATAACAGTCCTCCTCCAGGTCTTTGACTATGATCCTCTCTTCCTCCAACTCACTGTTGATCCAGTCAATCAGAACCTGGACACACATCAGAATACGATGAAACCTATGAACACATTTTTCCATGTAATTGCTCTGACTGAAGAGATATCGTGATGCTTGTGCTCACTACCTTCAAAAGATCTTTAAATTTAAGATTTTCCCGTGATGTCGGGTCCAACATGATCCTCTCAGCATTTTCCTCTGTGGACGATAACACATGTGAGCGAGTAGCACCTCAGTTTCTTATGGGGTTTTAAATATAGGCATATTCTGCTCTTGCATAAATACAAATTCATAGCCACAAAAACAAATACACAATGCCCCACCCCCCACCCTCATGTCAACAGTGATTCACACGGTTACAGAAGACAAAGGCGTCTCCACTCCACCCACTTTCATTTCCTGCTGCTCCACTGTCAAAGTCCCTATTACTCAACATGTGTCAACAGATTCATATTATCTTCTGTGACCTTAGTAAAAGTGTGAAATGCAGCTGCAGGAAAAAAAAAAAAAACTCTTTCTTAAGAAACTGAAAATGTTGGATGTGTCACCAACCGTAAACTTTTGCAACTCCCAGTCAGAAAGAGATTGTTGACATTTATGCAACAACAACAACAAAATTAGATCCAAAAGATAAGACGTTTTAAATGAGACGCTCTTTCCATTTGTATGTGTACATACCCAGCAGCGTGTCCTCTGGATGGATGTCTGTTCCTGAAGGCAGCAGGGGAGCATTGATGGCGTTCTTCCCCTCTTCGTGGAGATCGCTCACTAAGTAGGCAGCAACACACAAAAACCATAATGCTTAACTAGCAGAAAAATCAATACTGAATACTTGATTTAAAGTATATTAGCTGGAAAAGTTAGAGCGTGTATAGACAGTGAATGAAGGCAAACATCCTGTGCCAGAGAGAAAAGACGATGAGAATAATAAAAAAAAAAGCATAATCCTGTTTGTGTCTGTGGTAGCAGTATTAATGCAGCATCACCACAGAAACCTCTGTGGGGAAAGTACGGTGCCAAATTGGAGTCTATTTGTTGGACCTGCTCCTCCTCCGTAAACACCTCTTCAATCATTTAACCACCACTGTTACTTGTGCATTAATTCAAGCCCTGTACTTAAGTACAACCCTGAGCCACCAGTTTGCAACATTTGATTTTCTTTAGATGGTGCAGGCCAGCGAGAGATTTGATAAAAGTGGATTTAGAGGCAGATCTACAGTATTTTATTGATTTGTACTTCACTATTGTGCAAGAAGTTCACTGTTGGACATTCTGATCAAAAGTTTTTGAAGTGTTACATTTTGATTTGGTTGTTGAGCTGCTGCCAGAGGTGTCACACATCTTTCCGTCCTCAGTTTTTCTCCAGACAAGCGAGGCTCTTTCCTTTCCACTACAAATTACACTGTAAGGCATCGGCATCGATCCACAACATGATAAAAACTACAGTTTTAACAAGGTAACTATTTTTTTCAGTATACATGTTGTGAAAATCTAGCTAGAAAGACAATGTCTGGCATTAAGCTGATTTAAAAGTAGCGAGACACTTAAAGAAGTACTAATGAACACCCGTAAGACCACTTTGAGTCTAAATAAAATCAATTTCTTTGGAGAGGCTTTCACTTGTAACTGGAGAGACTCTCCAGGGGTTTAAAGGCTTTCTGCTCCTAATGGCCACATTGCTTTTATCTTCCTGCTTTTTAGTTTGTTAGATGTCACAATCAATGGTCTCAAATCTGTCATTTCATTCACTTACTTGCTATTTATAAAGCCAAGGTGAAGTTGAAAAACCACAAACATGGCTGGTCCTGAGGCTTTTTCACATTAAAAGCATGAAGGGAAAAAAAAATCGATCTTTCTGATTGAAAATAAAAATTAAAGAAAGCCTAGATGAGTGTGCTTTATAGTACAATCAGAACAAAATCCCAACTTCAAAGCATGAGCAAAGAAGAGCATACACAGAACGAGCCCTGGAGGAGGAGGGGGGGTCCCCGTAGGTTTACTATCTGATTCAGCCTTCTCATAAAGAGCTGAAATCCGGCTCGAGTCCTAAATCTCACTACAGATCAGCAGTTTGCTTTGTAATTACAGAGGAGGCTTGCTGCATTTCATCATAATTGTGCTGCTTCCTCCCTCTGTGTCCATCTGACTGCATTGCTGCTGCTTTGGACTGTGCTGGACACGGCTCTGGCGCAGAAAATCTGTGTGAAAATGGCCAATTATCAAATTAAACTCGAAAGCAAATTTTCGCAGCACAATACGTGAAAATAAAAACACATCTTGCTGATCTCTCATGAGACCCAGCACATTGCATTACTGGATTTTTAACACTGCACTAAGGTAACAGGTCCTGCTTCCCCATTTCCACTCCCAAGTTCCTCAAAGCCAGACATTAAAATCAAATTACCTTGTTTCTTTCTCTTGGTCCCACACAGCAGCCCCGCCATGTCCCCTCAATAACCCAACGGATTCTCCCTAATGGCCGAGAGCGAAGGTAGAAAACGCAGTAGTGTATGTATGTATGTATGTTCAGTGTGTGTGTATGTGTGTGTGTGAATGGCAGTCGGTGCAGCTGAGCAGTGGCAGGGGCGTCATCACGTGTTTATTTCTGTCACAGCCCTCCAACCCACCTCTGCGGTCCAGTTACCGGAGAGGCTGAGTGGGGGGGGGGGGTTAGCAAGCATGGGACAGGAAGGAGACGCCACACTGGATGTAAATGCACCAAAGCACCTCAGCACACCAGTCACTTCTGGGCTGCCAAACACTGGACACAGGACAGGCTTCACTGAGCGATGACAGGTAATGCGATAACTAGATATCCGCTAATGCACGGTGTAGGCAGCATCATAAATGCAGCATGTTGTTTTTAACTCTCAAAAGACTGTTTGGTCACACAAACAATGCCCTGATGTGTCTGAACAATAACAACTGCCTGTTAAAATTAGCTGCAGTCTTGTAATTTCCCAGCAATATAAGAGAGCGCTGGGTTGTCCCAGTGAATAACTCTACTCCCTCAATGTGAATGGGGCGTTTAATATGTTTAGTTGCAGCAGATAATCAATCAGGCAGTGACTGTATTTCCGTTAACAGAATTACACTAATTCAATGCAAGCAAAGCCTGCAGTCAAGAGCATTTATCTTACGCCAGCTTCACTGCACAAATTCATATAAGAAGCTGCTCCGCCGTATTGCAAAGCATTACATTAAATGACACAGTGATTAGTGAAGGCGACGGGAGCATATGGACGGATTTCTTTTTGCTTTTGCTGAGTATAACCAGCGTGCATCATAAAACGACAGCATAAGACGGATTGAAATTGACCTCGTCTCGTTTGGTTCCACTGCTCCCGAGGGAGCGGAGGCGGTTCACTGTGGCACAGGGGAAAGATATAAATAATGCGGTAGAATGGAGAAGACAGGCTGGACCTTAAATATAGCTCCGGTTATTTACACCAACACAGGCACCAGTGAGTAAGAGCAGCCAGGAGATGACAGTGTCGCTGAGTATGTTCCACAGGGGGCCTTCAGCGGATATTAAGAATGACAGTCCAAACTATCTCACTCATTACACCCACTATTTACTTCAAATTATATGTTATTTGCTGCTCTGATTTCTACATAATGAAATAATACTGCAGCTTCTGAGTGTGCATCTCGAAACAAATGCATTTTCCTGAGCTGTTGCTTTTCTATCTAATCATTTTGTTCAACTACGACAAACTTGAAGCTGATACTGAAGTCTGATAGTTTAGAAAAAGAAACAAAAAACAGGGTTTCTGCCAACATTAATCTTTGACATGAACAGACAACATTTGCAATTGTGTAGAAAAAGGGGAAAGAGATAAATCCAAATCCAGGCACTCCTTTGATTAAAATGTTCGTATTATACTGGCGTGTCCTGGCTGGACTGTTAAAAAAAAAAGCTCACGTGTAGCAACTTGTGCCTTGGCTAAGATAAATGTACACTGAGTGGGACATTTTACGGTTGGAAAATAAACTTTCCAGTGCTCTCAGTTGAGGAAACTGTAACGGCAGGAGTGAAAGAAAACTCCCCTAACTCACGCATATCTTGGGTATTTCTGATTTGCGAGTTTTAATATTGGTCATCGTACTGCATCATATGTTCCTGTCCATTTTGCATCCACTTATTTAAAATACAACAACAAAAATGATATTACAGCTTAAAGGACAAACCCAAAAAGCAAAATAACAACAGTCAGACAGTAAAGCCCAACAAAGTAAGGCAAAATTAGGATAAATTCAGTTAGTGAAAGCAAGAGGACGAAAGATGCAAAAGCCAGTATGTCAATAGGGGCCAAGCCTAGATGTGCTTTTAAAAAATAAAATCTTTAAATTAATTCCAAAACGAAGTGGGAGCCAGTGGAGAGAAAACACAACGGGACGTTGTCTGCTAAAACTAGCAAGAAGTGAATTTTCTGCAATATGTGCAAATCTTCAAGATCATGACTACTAATAATGCTATAAATATATCTACATGAAAACGCATTAAATCTTTAAATCACCACGTTGAAGAGCAAAGTATAAAAACACAGACTATTTAGTTGCTTTACCATTTAAGACACAGGTATAATAAATTGATACTAATGCAGAATGTACTGATAAGTATGTTACATTTAAAAAAAAAAAAAAAGGAGGCAGCAACAATATGCTTTGGTTAGAAAAACAGATGACTTACTATTAACAACATCCATCCTACAGCAACCTGCATTTGAACTGTACTTATAATGTATTTTCAGTGTTACCACCCTGTTAAAGTGGTCAGGATGTGACAAATGACAACACACTCATCCTCTCATTCTTTATTCACTAAACTATCCTTATTACAGCTCTGCCTGCTGCTGACAAACGGACCAGAGCCTTGTCAGAGAAATGCAGACTTCCTTTTTAGTTTATCAGGATATACAGAAGGAGCCACATCTACAAACTCTGCAACAGCAGGGACGTGGATGTGTCTCGTCAAGCGGACTTGAGCAACTGTCCGATTTTCATTCAACCAGCGGAAGGGGGCGGTTTCAGTGCAAGTGAAGCGTCAGCATGATTTTACAAACCACAAGTCCCAGTCATTAATGTGCATTATTTTTCCAGTGGCGGCTCGTCTCAGTTGGGCGTCGCCTTAAAAAAAAAAAGAAGATAAAGCACCACACCCAACAGAAACCACAAAAACACACTGTGCTCGTCTAGCAACAATAACTACGTGTTTTTCTGTCCTTATGCTGACTTCTAATAACACCGGGAGTGTTTGCCTTTAAACTGACCTGTGTTTATCTGAGCTTTAATCCTGCTTGACCACACAGGGGCACTGCACTCTCATGAGCTGCAGGAGACGCCGGGGCCGAGGTCCTATGGGAGTCCCAGCTCACCACACTGCAGGAGTCACTGCACTGACTTAGAGCTGAAAGCCGGCAAAGTAGCCCAACCAAAATTCATTCATTGGATTAAGGAAATGTCCACAACCTAATCTATGGAGAAGATCGCTTACATTATAAAGGGGAATCTATCACTATTTCAAAACATTTGGGTTCCTTTAATGGAATACATGGAGAGTGTGGATTTAAGTGGGGAATGAAGCGGACGAGTCATCAGTAGTCCTCTGCAATTTCCTAAAATAATTTCCTTTCTTTTGATTCCTTTATTCTGTGTGAACTGTACATTTGAGTTTATATTTTTGAACCATGCACAACAGTGAAATAATCTGGGCTATCCCTTGATAAAATAGAGAAACCTTTGTTGTTTCAGTTGTTGTTGTTTTGTTTGGTTTTCTTTATTTGATTTAGTCAGGTCATATACTTTTACCGAAGTGTTGCTCTATGGTATCTCATAAATACCTGACTTGTAAAAAAGGACGATTTAAATGCTAGACAATAATTTAGCTGTCCTTGATGTTTCCCTTGATGTGAGAGCACTCTTATTTCTGTATAGCATTGGAGGCAACTTAAAAACTCAATAAAGATAATGTGGGGGGTAAAAAACTACCTCATGGGGACCACCAAGGCTCTCTGTAGGTAAGCTGGAGGCTTATAACTAAAAGAACAGCTGCATTTTTATGATATCATTTATTCAAAGAAGTCTTCCGCTCACAGTTTCCGCACTTTTAACTCCCCTGCATCTACACTCAAGTCTTACGACAGGTTCAGGCTCAAGAAAAAGTACGTATTGTTAAAACAGATTGGACAACTTCACAGCGTTTGGATCATAAGACTTTTGGAGCACAAAACAAGGCAACATGTAAAACATTAGTCAGAATCACTGTGTTGACTGTGCTGATTTTGTCCCACATTTTACTGATCAGCAGCGACTCACTGAAGCAGGCTCTGGCAAAGCTTTAAGCGCAAGTTCAAGCAGGATGACGATTATCCTAATTCCCTCAATACACTGAACTCCACCTCTCAGCTATCATCTAATTAACTCTGGGGAGGCGTTGTCTGCAGGATGCTGCTTTTAAGCCCTGAACATTTCCCTTTTTATTTCCTTTTAAAGCGGTTTTCATGTTGGAGAAATCATCAGAAACACTCGTGCTGCAACTCACAATTATCACTATTATGAATTACCACCAGTATCGTTGGGTTTATGACAAATTCATAAAAAATGGCCACAGTGCCCGATATGAAACTGTCTGTGATCTCTAAATTAATGGAAACATAGTAAAACAACACATCTACAGACATGAGAAGCTGGAACCAGATGTTTTTTGGGTATGTTTGATTCATAAATCCCACAATCAGTACATTGTCAAAATAGTTTCAGATCAAATGTGCCATCTACGTCATCTTTTGTAACTTTTCACTGAACGTTCATGATGCTGCCTCGTGTGTCGTTTTACACACATTTTCCACTCGAGTCAGAAATAAACATCTGTATTTGTACTGCACATAATCATACTTTCAAATCCAAATAGAAATCATCCACTTTAAAGGTGAAGTATGGATCTGAATGGGGCTCCTAAACTGTCTGCCTGCTGGTGTTCCTCCTTTAACAGAGATTACAAACACATGGGTGAGAGCACACACACAAACACACACAGACACACAACTGGGGCGTTAAACCTTGCAGCTGTCCCTCTGACCAGACAGTGTGTGACCTGTGGGTGGGCAGAAAATAGTCCACCGTCGTGAGAACTAGTGAATTTAGTTAGAGCGTGTTTTTAGATGTCCAAAACAAAGCGGGCACAGTAATCTTCTTACAACTTTATCTTTATAAACTTGCATTCCTGACAGGGGTCACTGAGCGTATGATCTATTTCTGTTTACTTACCTCATGTTGAATGCCAGTGGAGATACTGGGAGGCTTTGTCTCACCCTTGTTGGGAGCATTTCTGACTATAAAACAGGCGTTTGATTGTTTAAAATCTGTTAAATCTTGAACCAACTGGGGGTTTACTTCAAAATACAGATCAGATTAAAAGATCACATCAAAAATAGAGAAGCGCCTGATAAGGAAACACTCCCCATGGCTGTATTAATGTATTAAATCATGTGTACACTCCACTGATCAGCTGTTAGTGGTGTCCCAGAGGTGAATGTTTAAATCATGTGATTGCAGCACCATGGACAGAAACACAACAGAAGGGAAAAAAACACCGGCCTTTGATCAAGTAAACCATCCTCCAAACCACTCACCTTCTTTAGACTTTTTCTTCCGGACCAGGGTTCCTCCTAATTTCCCCAGAAAGGACTCGTCCTTTTTCATTTTTGCGGGCTGCATGGTCGCAGATGTGGCCGGAGTCCCGGACATGTTTCGGCGCGTCCGTGAAAGCTTCTGTCCCCGTCTGTCGGTGAGCTCACCCCGCCCTGCGATGCATCCACACACCGGCCTCTGGTCCAATCACAGCCAAAACACACGACTCAGAGGCAGACAGCAGGCTCCGAGCAGCAGCATCAACACAATCCAATGACTCACATGTGAGTAAAAAAGCTTCATCAGATCCACACGATCAGACACGCACAGCGCCACCCACAGGCCTGAGGAGGAACACAAGGTTTCCACGTCAAGGGCAGAAAGTCTCACTTCACATTTGAGCCTGAGGCAGATAAACATATTAATATAACGCAAAATAAAAGTGAGTTTGCCATTGTGCAAAATGTAACTTAGGCTAGTATATGGCTATGAAATTAATTCTGAAGAAAAAAAATTGCTGTTTTATTCCATATTAAATAAATATGTATATAATTAAATGATCTTCAAATCAAATAAATATATATGGCTATGAAATAAATTCTGAAATAAAACAAATGAAGCAAGCAATATATACATAAATGCAATGATTAAATACGTAGGTTTACATATTTTGTTTCATTTTAAATTTTTTAAAGATTTTTTTTCCATGTAATTTGTCGTTATGTCACATTATTTGATTTATTCGTTTCATAAGAAAATGTATCTATGTAATACTGAATAAAATTGGATTCCATAACTTGCTGACTTATTAGGAGAAAGTATGAAACGTAGCTGAACGGCTCCAGATGTTAGATGTTAAGTGTACACAGAACTGTCTTTCTAAATTAGGCTGCAAACCGACACAAAACTCCCCTGTTGGTTGCAAACACCTCTATGGAAAAAGCAGTAACACATTGCTTTTCACAAATGATGTATTAACACTTCAGTGGTGACCTTTTTACACTTTTGACTTTGATGAGGTTTATGGAAATCGTTCATTAACAGACTGTAGTTGACTGTTGCTCCTGCTGATCACGCCACTTTACTTGCATACTATATATAGACAGATAGACAGATAGATAGACAGACAGATAGATAGATAGATAGAAGGTCGCCGGTTCGCGTCCTGGTGGGAGCACTGGAATCTTTCTGCGTGGAGTTTGCATGTTCTCCCCGTGCAGTGTGGGTTCTCTCCGGGTTCTCCAGCTTCCTCCCACACAGTCCAAAAACATGTTGAGGTTAATTGGTGATTCTAAATTGTCCGTAGGTGTGAATGTGAGTGTGCTTGGTTGTCTGTCTCTAAGTGTGGCCCTGCGACAGACTGGTGACCTGTCCAGGGTGTCCCCTGCCTTCGCCTTGAGTCAGCTGGGATAGATTCCAGGCCCCCTGCAACCCTAGTGAGGATTAAGCGGTGTATAGATAATGGATATTATAGATATACACACACACTTTCTTACAACTCATACACATTTTGCCCCAACGCTTCTTACCAGTTTAATTTTGTTCTATGTTATGTTTATGTGTCTATTTGTGTCTGTAGTTAACATGTGTATTTGTTCCTGCTGGCGCATCTTCGCCAGGTCATGTTTGCAAATGAGAACTGGTTCTCAAACATTTTTACCTGGTAAAACAAAGGTCAAATAAATAAATAAATCAATTAAACTAAAAAATATAACAAACCAATAAATGTGTTTATTAAGTCTACATTTCTAATTAGATCATAGGTTTATTGTACGAGTCATTTTTACAACATATAAAATGAAATGATTAGTCAATTAATCAGTTAGCTGACCACAAGACCTACATATGGCAACTGTTTTGATCAGCTCTTTTTTTCAAAAGATTTTTTGAGCTGCAGTAAAATGTGAATACTTTCCACTTTTCTTAGACTT
This sequence comes from Stegastes partitus, assembly GCF_000690725.1. Lineage (NCBI taxonomy): Eukaryota > Metazoa > Chordata > Actinopteri > Pomacentridae > Stegastes > Stegastes partitus. The sequence goes on from NW_007577796.1 coordinate 972,465, forward strand.
TCATGACAACAAAATGACAGCTTTTGGGTTTTGAGCTGAAAAAAAAAACAAACAGCTTGAACATATGAACTTCAGGTTAGGAAATTGTGATGGAGACTTTTTTCTTATTCTGACATGTTTTAAAATAAATTAATAATGAGTTCATACAAGAAATCTTATACAATAGTCAGATCAATTAATAATGAAGTGAGAAAAAAAATTAACAGTTATGTAAAGGCCCAAGCAATGCATTTAGACTGCATACACTTGTGAGAAAACAACACAGTTTGAGCTGGTGGGGGAATTTGCCATTTTGTGTTGCCCATCAGATTGGACTGCATCGGCCGACAGTAGGTTCATGAATATTAATGATGTAAACACATATTTTACAGAATCAGACAACAATAATTACATAGACTATGCTAAAAGGTTCTGTTTCCTTTAAACAATGTGTAAAATGTATAGACTCACTTGGATGGCAAAAACTGCCAAAAAAATACTAAACTGTACTGAAAATCTGACTGACATCCTCCATCTGTTCTTAAGGATTAAACAGGAGCAGCACAGCTTTAGTGTTCATCACCTCCTCCACTTTCTGGTGCTGTTTTTAGGAGATAAAAGTTCCGGTTAATTCAGTGCAGGTGATTTTAAGCTCTCCACGTGTCTTAATTATGTAAACATTGAAATGTGATGCTGCTGTCGTACAGTCACCTGTGATCTGCAGGAGCTTCCAGTCAGCCTGCAGTCTGTGTCTAAGTCTCTCCATGGCCTCCATATCCTGTGGTAGTGGGGCCTGAAGCCTCTCCAGAGGAGGGGCCGGGTCACCCAGGAGGGAGGAGGCTGTGGGGCCGACACATGCCTTCTCATCCTCCTGAAATAAAGAAAAAGAAAAAATGCTGACCACGAACGCAAACAACCTTGCTGCTAATTCTTCTTAAAATACAGTAACCCTATGGCATAATTAGACAACATCGAGTGCACTTTTATGTAACATACACCAGCCTGCTTACCTGCATCAGCACCAGTGTGTGTCCTTGTGCAAAGCTCTGCAGCAGGGCTGTCAGTTGTTGCCACATTCTGTCATGTATTCGACTATCTGGCATCCGGACCAAAAGAACAAGACTGGGATCGTACTCGTATCCAAGAGGTAAAAAGAGGCCAAACACAGCCTGTATGAACCCTGACATGTCACTGCAGCCCTGCCAGAGGACAGACATATGCTCTTACAAAAACACTAACTGTACAGACATGTAGTTAAACATTAGGAGTTAGGGATAATATGAACTGGTTTCTGTAAAACTAACAGCATTATTAACAGTAAGCATTACACTTACTATTCTTGAAGTCAGCGCTTTACCGCACTATTAAAATATCACAGGAGGAAAATAAATCTGACATAGTAAAATCCTGAGAAAGTCTGAACCGACAAATCCACTCTGATGTGATTTCTCTTACTGCAATACACATTACCTTCTTTAAACACACAGGAATGTAATATTTGCATTTCTGTTCCTCTGTGCTTTCACTGCCAATCTGCACCACAAGTGCTTTCCTAAAGACAGAAGAATTTTGTTATGCGTGGCATTTATTTTCACAGGATTGATTTCGATTTTATTGGATCAAAAGAAACAAATCAAGTCTGACACAAATAGCATAAATGATAAATCACCCTTCTTCTGCGATGTGACTCGGGACCTTTCCATTGCCGACACACACGACCAAAACCCTGCATGTAGATGAACGTTGACAAATCAGACTGAATTCTTAAAAATAAGAGCATATACATGTATGCACGCCTCAGCAGTAAGTCTTCCCTTAAACTACTCATATTCAGTGTCCTTTAAAGCATGTTTTCCCATCTTGGTAGTCTTACATTGTAATTGTTTGCAAAGGAAACATTTCTCTTCTCTTTTAATTCATCATCAATGTTGCAGTCAGGTGCTGAAACTGTATCTACAACAGAAATCACTCCAGGGGGGCCAAAGCACAACTGAGAAGAACAAACCACTGAACAACAAATAACCACAAATAAACACACACAACACCTCTGATGCTATTTAAACAAAGACTTTTGGGGAAGTACACTCATTCCCTTTCTTGCAAAGAGTTAGATGAGAAGATATCCCTCTGTGAGTTAAATATGAAGCTACAGCCAGCAGCTAATTACACTAGCTTAACAAAAAAAAGTGGAGACAGCTGGTCTGGCTTTGTCTAAAGGTAACAAAGTCTGCTTATCAGCACCTCTAATTAATTTACTTGTTTAATCCTTTAAAAAAAAAAAACTGTAAACCACACATGTTGTAGTGTTGTAGAATTTTAGTTTAACAAAGACAAAATAATTGGTTCTGAGCAAAAAAAAAAAAAAGATTGCACACAACCCCACCAAAAAATTGTCATTCTCACACTTTGTTTTTATACAAATTGACAAATGAGATAAACTAGAGAGATTTAAAAGCTTCTTGCCAGCAATTTTGGTACAAATTGAAACTTCTCCATCTGCACGCTGAGCTGACTGTCTCCAGCTATTTACCACAACATACGAGAGTGGTATTGATCTTCACATGTAGCTCTCACAAAGTGACTAAGCAAGTGTATTTTGAAGTGTGTGGGCCATGATCTGAAAGAGCACTTCCGTAAGCTAATGTGTTTTATCATAAGCTCATATTAAAACATGTAATGCATTAGAAATCCAGATTGCCGTACCGGTTGCTAAGAGCAGCTGCAGCATGCTGGACAACACACATCATCGCCATGGTGACATCACGGACCAGCGCCAAGCCACTGCAAATCTAAGAAGCGGTAATTAAATATGGTATCAGCCAGCAGCAATGCAAACGCTGTGTTTACAACAACACTGCAGCACTCAGACAGACAAGATGCAAACAACATCCAGACTTGACCTCATTCTTCTTCATTTCCTCTGTAATGCTGATAAGACTGGAGAGGGTTGTGAGAGCATCACCGTCATCTGCGTCTTTGAGGAAATTCTCCCTTATTGTTAAAAAAAAAGACACATTTTGGATTATTGAAGCAGATGAAATAATTAAAAATAAAGCTGATTACAATGAATAATGTGTGCTCCATACCTAAGTTTGCTGACTGTGAGAGGGTCGAGAGCCTCTGAGGAGCTGAAGCGTTTACATCCTTCTGGACAGGTCACATCTTTGGGGAGCAGTGCAACAGAACGAACAGGAGGAGCAACACGTTTTGGAGGCTCGGGCCATACCTTTTCCTCTGTGCTTTTTTCTTCTTCCTTTGGCGTCTTTTCTTCTTCTTCTTCTGCTAATTTAATGCGCTTGGTGCTGATATCAGAGGTGGGTAGATCAGCTGGAGAAGGGAACAAGAGAGACAGTGGACATAAAAGTGACAGAAGGTTAAACCAATAAATACCAAAGTTAACATGAAGCACTACGAATCATCTGTCAGATTTTGGCTAATTAAAAAAAAGTTGCATGAAGCCTCTTGAGGGAGCTGCACACGGCCTGATAAGGTGCCTCAAGTGATTTCACTTCAGTCAGTGTTGGTTTGGGTTGTGAACTGTGTGAAAGTTTTATATACAGTCTGTGGTAGAGGCTGAAAAGTTTGAGAGAAGTGAGGTCACTAAACCTCTGCAGCCTCATCTCTGCTAAATTCTAGCAGCTCCAAGCTCCATTAGGTGCTGTTAGCATAACAACAGGAAAAGAGAATGCATTAAATAAAAAATAATAATAATAATGTCTTATATTTGGTCCTTTTTGAACTGTCCATCATGAGTCCAACGATATGATAAGACTGCAGCCTGTGACAGGAGTATCTCAACAGTAACTCTGTGAATGTTCTACCTGCATGTTTGAGGCAGGACCAGTATGGCCTATGAGCCGATCGGACACAGTGAAGGGACTCGAGAGCACTACAAGAGAAAAATAAAATAGCTGTAGTTATAAAACACACACACACAAGAAGGTTTGCCTGACGGTGACACACACCTTGTACAGGGACCGCTGAGGTTTGCAGGTTGAGGCAAAGGATCTCCAAGTAAAGTCTGAACTGTCTGACACACAGCCTGAGGGAGGGAAGTCAAGTTGTATCCTCCCTGGAAAATATTCACACATATAACTTTTTATAACCAAGCGTTCCTCCACATGATGGTGGCAGCATGTGGGACCTTCACAGGCTGCTGAGCAAATGGTGGAAAAAATTAGTGCTTCACATGTTTCATGTTAATTATATGTTGCGTGGTCTGACCTCGAGCACTGCACACAGTTTCCCTCCTGCTAGGTTCATTAGGAGGTGAGTCAGGTGGGCGAAGATGTCTGGAGTGGCACACATTTCACCCTGAAAATAAAAGACTGTACCATTACTCTAACATATAATATTCCAGTGGTATAAGTTTAGCGTGCACAAAAAAAGAGGACTGCATTTCAAACACTGTTACTGATAAGTTGTGTTCCAAACCTCTGGGTCACCGATGGCCGAATCAAAGCCTGCACACACCAAGACCAAATCTGGGCAAAACTGTGACAAAGAATCACATGTTTAAAGAACAAAAATCATGTTTAAACTTATCTGTTAGCAAAAAAAGTGAATTCTCCAAAATGGTCTACCTCGTATGCGACTGGCAGAAGGAGGTGACAGAAGACTGAAAGATAGTCACTGTTTTCCATTCCCACCTAAAAAAAAGACATAATGAGGCCTATTATGAGACGCAGTAAAACACACATGTGTAAAAGCAAATTTGAGACTGAGTCAGGTTGTTTGATTGATAATGAGGCTGGCAGAAAAATCCTGTACATGAACACAGGTTCAACAAATGAGCTTTCCTGCAGTATCAGCTTCACATTTTGAAATCAGAACTAGCAAGCAATATAAAATGTCCCTTTGGACCGTATGAGTTTGTAACAGGCATTTAATACCATTTGGCAAGTTTATAAACTAAATTATAATAAAAGCGTTGTGAATATCGAAGACAATTAGAGCATAAAACTGCATTTTGGAGATATTTTTTCTTTTATTTTCTGCCGTATCCTCCTGAGAACCGAGGAGATAAGTGCATTTTGCTGCAGTCTCCACTTTGTCTCAGCATGAAAACAAACTTCCCATCATCCAAGCCAAGTACATGAGATACCATTAGAAAGGCCAGGGTGTCCTCTATTGAGCACATCAGGACTTAGTAAGGTAGCTCAAAAGAGTCAAAAGACATATATCAAAAACAAATGTCCACTACAGAGGACAGAAATGAATAGACCGAGTCCCAGGAGGATATGTTGAAAAAGCAACTCTGTCAGAAACATGCCCCACAAGGAAACCATAATACTATCATGGACTTCAAGGGTACAGTATCTCTGTGATTACCTACCTTGTTCCATGGTACATTTATATTAAATCCAGCCCCTTTCTCCTTTCCAACGCTGTCATAGTCGGATTCTCTAAGTTGAGGCCAGAATTTCTGATGCTCGTAGCGGTGCCAAGAGAAGTAGAGCACACTGGGGGATTAAAAAAAAAAAAAAAAAGTAGCATGAGAGCAGACATCCTCCACAGAAATAATTCACAACTACACCTTCAGCAAAAAACTCACCTTGGATCGTCTTCAAAGCAGTACTGCACCCCTTGACCATGATGTACGTCCCAGTCAACAATCAACACCCTGAAAACAAAAACATCAGACATAAGCAGCTACCTTTGAAAAATTAGCCTCACTAATAGTTGCCAGAAAAAAACATGAAGATTAAAAGTCCTGTTACCTTTCAAGTCCATATTTCTGTTTGGCATATCGAGCTGCTATGGCCACATTGTTGAACACACAGAAACCATTGGCAGCACTGCGCATGCTGTGGTGTCCTGGTGGTCTATTAACAAGAATGAAGAAGTGGTAAAGGTGTCATCATATTATTCAGGGATTGTTTTATCATGTAGTTTATACATAGAACAGAATAATATCTTACAACTTCTTGATTACTCTGAAGTGCAAAAACCCTTTGGTCGTAGTTTATCGTGATACGAAAAGTAGAAAAAGATGCAAAATTTAGAATTTCTAAAGCCCTAAACAGATATTTGTTATTTCATAAGGGTTCCTTAAATGGCATTTTAGTCCCACAAATCCAGAGCATTGAAATACTTCATACAGAACATTTCCATATCAATTACTAGTAGACTTCATCGCCCTTATTTGCAGTTTCTTATTGATTACTAATTTTCTATTAGCTGTCCAGGACTTTCTATTTCCAGGTTTCCAGGTCTCAAGATACATTAATGCAGTGCAGGACATACGCAGTTATATGGTGCAACCCTACTTATTTTTCAGTCAGTATTTTGTATACCAACTTCTGAATCCCCTCTGATGGACACTATTCAGAAGTGTGTGTTATTTCCGGAGTTGGCAAATGTATGACCTGCCCTATTCTGCTGCAGATTGGCTAACACTTGTAGCAGCAATATTTACAATCTGAAATCAGAGAACAGTGGTCCAATTGTCATATATAGCTCAAATAAGGAAGAGTCAAAATGCATAAATATGTATGTTATAGCCTGTGGGCCAGTACTGATTGCAAAATTTGCATCTTTTCTGTGACTAATGATAATTTTATAATTATATATTTATTAGTATTAATTTTTTTTTTTTTTTGTTTCCTAACATTAGCAGCACCAGCTAAGCAACAATGTGCAAACACTACTGTCCATTTTTTTTAGAGAATATGCAAGAGTAGTAATACAAGTCACTCTTTGCATTAAAGGATGTTTGTCATTTGCTGGACAAGCTAAATAAAATAAATAAATGGAGTCATAAATTAGGAGGTTCCCCACCTACCCCTGCACCACTACATTTATGTTTTATGAGCAGTTTGTGAACATACTCTCTGGTGTGTTCATAATGTGATGTAAAAACAGCACAAAATGCTATTTCTACCTTTTGTTGCTTTACACGACAATCTAGTAAAACATTAACATTAAATGGACAAAACTCATATCAATTAAAGCATAGCAGCACAAACAAACAAAAAAAAACATCATCACAAAATAGTCAATCAATGTAGCATCAGAGCACAATCAGAACCGCCGTGTGTCTCCAGCTAACAGCCTCACCTGACCAGAGCCATGCCATTCCTCACCTTCCCCGTCACAACACTGTCCACCAGTTGCAGTGCAGCTCCTACAGCCAGTTTGGCACAGTGATAGATGTTCTAGGACAGTAAGCGAGAAAGAGCAGTGAAAGCGACTACAACAACCTGAGAGCCAGCCCTGAGCAGAAGTGTGATACAGATAAAGGACAGAGAAAATAAGACATGACTGTGTGTAGGACTAACTGGGTGGAAGTAGACATCACCATACTGGAGGGTGAACTCCTTCAAGTCCTCCAGAGTCATGTAAGGAGTCTTTTTCACTGCCTCCAGGTATTCCTCACTGTTGGGAACAGAAAGATAAATGTAGCTGTGTGATCTGGGATATTTATCTCCCCTTTATGACTAGAGTTAGGAGAATTTACCGAGCCATGAAAGAGCTCTTTATCAACATCAGGACTGACCTGTGAGCCAGCAGAATCTCTGCATCCGTGGCCTCGCGGACAGGTATGGCGACACATCGATCAGCCAAGCTGTTCCTGACCAAAGCGTCATGACTCACAGTCAAACGCTCGGGTACCTCGATCTTACACGCTGGACTGGAGAAAAACATGATGTCAAACACTGTATGGATTTGTGTGAATTAGCTAATAGCGTCATATGCACCTCACTGAAGAACTGAATTGGGATTTGTTTTTTTAATTATCCATTTGTAGTTTAACCATTTACTTTTGCTGCCATATAAGCAATGTAAAAATAGATAAAGAAGTGAAGCAGATGTGATGAGTCAAGCTGTAGTAACCATAAAACGACACACAAAATGAACAAAACAATCCCACACTGACAAGCCAACAAAAAATCTGTTTTAATAAATAAATTATGAATTAGTAGAACTGGGGCTGCAAGGTGGGGCAGTGGTTAGCACCATTGCCTCGCAGGAAAAAGGTTGCCGTTTCACGTCCCGATGAGGATCTGTCTGTGTGGAGTTTGCATGTTCTCCCCGTGCAGTGAGGATTAAGCGGTGTATAGATAGTGGATGGATTAGTAGAACTGGTTCCACAGAAGACAAAATTCAAAGTTATGGTTCAATGACTACACTGCGCTATTTTTGTGGTCATGCTATTGTAGGCAGGAAACCACAAATGTACATCGAAAATACGAAACATTCACACCTCATGAAGATTTAGGAAACTGTAGGAGTTCCTAAAATAGATTTTAACACATTAATGACAAACAATGACATTTTGTATGCTTTGGAAAATCCCTACAGATATATTTCTGTTAAATTTCAAAAACTTCGATGGAACTTTGCTTAGCTCAGCTCGTACTTTAAATGCTATAAAGTTAATAATAAAACTACTCTATGGACAATAATGGGTTAAAGAAGAAAAACTAACTGTAACTACAACCATGAATACTGGGGTTTTATTTACTTCTTTTGGGCTTTGTATCATTTATATTAACACAAACCATAAGACACAAACATAACAGTCTTATGGCAAATATACTAAGATGTGATGTCTTACAGTTGATGTATAACCACATGCAGCACAAAGTTTCTATATCTAATAATTACACTCATGTGCCTGAACAAAGTGCAGATTAACTGTAAGATTTGGACAGAAATGTAAACAGAATGTCGTGAGTTCCTGCTGTTTGAGAAGAAATAAGTTCCATATGATGACGGCACCTAAACATAGCTGTTAGCATGGAGCTAACAGTCCTGGTGCTCCTCTCTAACTGACCGTGCTAGCAACAACGAACTGCAACTTCTGTTCCTACCACCAAGACAGTTCATTTATTTCATTTAAAATAAATAATAAGAAGAAGAAGAAATTCAGACACTAGTAGGAGGAAGCCATTCAGCAATTCATATGCTAAAATGACCAAATATCAACCTCTTTATGCCATTTGGGCTGCTTAAGCTAGACAGACAGTACGTTCAAGTTAGCAGGTTGTTAGCATTCAGTTAAGTTACAACTAAATGATGGACGAAGCGTTCACTGTAACGTTAATGTAACGTTACTTGTATTATCATAATAATGTGTTAGCAGTGGGAAATTTAAAAGTCTTATTGCAGCTGTGGTATACGCTAAATTACACATCAGTCACTTATAGTAGCCTAACTTGTATTCATTCAGGCTTGATTTGTTAGCTTAGTTAGCTGCATGTGCCAAAATGTGTGTTCACTACTCACTCCACCCAGAGCAGTTTGTATTTGGTCATCTCCTCATCATAAATCAGCGCTGTTCCCATCTTCATCACCTCTCAGAGCAGACAGGATTAAAACAACAGCACAACACATGTGTTTCTGCAGTGCAGTAGCTTGTTGTTGTTGATACAGACTGAGTCTAGTAATGCACAAACTTAGTAAAACAGGAATTAATCAGAAATCAAGTCTGATCTAGCACCGACTGACTTCTACTAAAACGTCCCAAGTCTGAACAGATCCGAATAAAGTTTCTTCAACCTGCACAGCAAAGTGACATCTTCTTTCAGGTTCCTAGAGATTGTCAAACAGTTTAATGATACACCAGCGCCACCTGCTGGACGGAGTTTGGTACATAACTGTAAGGAAAAGACAAATGTTTATATTACTGTTTTCTGTTAATTAGATAGAAGCTGATTTGATTTTAATATAAAATGGTTGTTACAAATGCAAAAGAACCACAAAGTTGCGAATTTTATTATGTTATCATGCTTTAACTTTACATTTTAGTTAAAACATGGATTATGTTCTTTAAAAAATGTCATTAGAGCAAACCAGTACTCTTAGTCACCTGCTACATCTAGACTTATCATTTTACTTTCCTATATGCATTTTACATGAATACCTACATTATCATAACTAATATGTTTTGTATTTATCTTGACGGTGTTTACGGGGGTTTTTTTGCCCCCACTATTGTAACATTATTACATTACTTTTACACAAATTTATTTTTTTTACAGTTCAAATGACAAATCAAATTATTCAACTTGCTGGTTATAATTGATCAAAATAACGAGAATTCTCACATCAGTGAATTTGAAGCTGTAATATTTTTGTTTTATATTTTTGCTATTTTACACAACTGCTTGTTTGCCTTTTTTTTTTTTTTAAACTGTCCTTAGCTACTTATTGGTTAATGTTCCTTTTTTTTTTACACTGTCTGTTTATTAGCTATAACTAGCTAATCAGTGATTGTTCACTTTAGAGCACTATAAAGTTTTTCCTAGACAGAAAAAAAAGACGATTACACATTTACATTGATTCTTATTTTAATTGATAATCAACAATAAAAATAGTGCAACACAAATCAACAAACACAGATTATATTAAAAGTACAAAATATAGAAAGAGCTCATATTACATGAGAAGCTTCAGCCCGGCCAGAGACCACCGCTGGACAACATCTTTCCTGTGGGAACTGTTGCGATTGAAACCAGGTTATATACTGTATGTCTGTGTTCATCTGAGGAGGATGTTTATTCTAACAATACTGACATCTGATACAGTTTCTTCCACAGTCTGAGTTAAGGCCACTTTGGAATTCAGTCCATTGTCACTTGTTCTCAAAAACACTTAAAGGTCCCATATGGTGAAAAAAAACATTTTTATTTTGTTTTGTGATTTTAATACATTTGGAGAAGTAAAATAAAAGCTGTTAAGATATGAAGATGTTTATCTCTGGCATTCCTAAAGCTCCAGCTGTCAATCACAGAGGCAGGCAGGCACTTTCTTCCTAAAGGGGCCATTAACAGCAGCAGCTCTTTGGTTTTAAGGCAAAACATTCAAAACAGCTTCAAAACCACTGGTTCTACAGTCATGGTATAATAAAATATCGTTGCAGTATTTTGAGCTGAAAAACTGAAATACACTGTGGGCACATGTGACACTGGAATTAGTTTGCTGAAAGGAGCCACTATATTGGACCTTTAAATTCTGCTGAAAATATTATATACATTTCTATACTGCTTTTTGATCAACAAACAAAATAACTTCATGTCATGTTTCCTGGAAGAAACATTAGATGTGAATGCTTTCCATCTTTCATGTTGCGCTAATGTGGCCCGTTACTCTTCAGCCACATCCCCCACCCTCTACTCCTCTGCATCCTCTGTCCTATCTGCTGTCTCCTCCTGTGTCCTTGTGGGATAAGACGAGCTCCTTTCCTCTTTCTCTTCCTCTTCTTCATCCTTGCTTGCCTCCCTTCCATTTACTCCTCTTCTGTTCGTCCTGCACAACATGACAAAAGCTCCTCTGCATCTCTTCCGAAATGATGGGTCGCAGGCGGCGTAGAGGAGGGGGTTCAGGCAGGAGTTGAGGTAAGCTAAACAGGTGACGTATGGGTGAGCAGCCAGTAAAATCTGGTCTAAAGAGCAGGAGTATGGGACAAACCCAAACTCCAGCAGCAGGGACACAGTTTTATTAACATGCAGAGGCAGCCAGCACAGGAAGAACGCCATCACTAAAGTGACAATGACTCTGAGGAGCCTGCGTTGGCGCCTGCGGTCAGGACGAGGACCCCGTCCGAAATGTCTGTTGAGCAGCTGGGCCAGTGAGCAGTAGCAGACCAGTAAGATGACAAGAGGAAGCAGGAAGCCAATCAGAGTGGATTTGAGACTCAAGGCGGCAGACCACCACATCTCTGCCCTCTCCTTTTCCACCTCCTCCACCTCTTTTCCTATCAGCATGGAGTAATCCATCTGGCAGGAAAGGAAGGCGGATGTGGAATCAGCAGGTTCCAGATGCCAATCACCTTCAGATTCAGGGTCGAGCTCCACCTCCCGGACAGAGCGCAGCAGCAAACCAGGAAGAGCCAGTACGCCCGCCATTACCCACACCCCTCCAAGAATCCACACAGCCCTGCTGGGGCAACTCTGTGGCACATGGTGGCTGGAGTGCCGGCGTCCAGTCAGAACCCAGTACCGCTCCACACTGAGCATGCTCAGGCTGAACACGCTGGCATACATGTTGAGGGCAGTGAGGAAGCTGCTGATCTGGCAGAGGGGTTGCCCGAAAGGCCAGTGGTAGCCCATTGCTGTGTAGACGGCCCAGAGAGGGAGAGTCACCAGAAAGCAGAGGTCAGCTAACGCTAAACTGGCTATCAGAGAGTCTGTCAGGGAGCGAGAGGGACGAGGGATGGAGGGAGGATACGAGGAGGTGGAGGAATGGGAGGAGGGTCTGCAGCTTTGTCCCGAGGAAAATCCACAGTTTGCTTTCCTCGTTTGATCTCTGGAAGCACTGTTCATAGTCTGCTGACTGGTTCTGAGAAGATTACTGCAACAGAACTGTCCAGCTCCAGTCTGCTTTTTGTCCCTCGGTCTCCTCCCCTCAGCTCGGTCCAGGTAGGCCCAGAGCACCATGCTGTTGCCGAGGCAACCGACCAGGAAGGCCAGCAGGTAGACAGACGGGATGATGGAGAAGGAGGGAGACCAGTCGCTGTAGTCGCAGTGGAAGAGGGGAGGGGGAGTAGGAGTGGGGGAGCTGGAGTAGTTGGTGTCTGTCATCTGTCTGTCCGTCTCCATTGTGTCTAGAGGAAATGGTTTGCCATGAAAGTTCACTGGAGGTTCTGATCCTTTCTGGAGAGCTGAAGTTTGATCAACACAATCTCTGGAAGCAGAATAACCAAAATCCTGCTCTGGTATTTTTGATGAAATCTCCTGGTCACACTGACCTCCTCTGTGAACTGGATGATCTGAAAACTGAATGACAACAACATTTTAAAACTTTCATCACAGCCCCTACTGTGAACACTCTACATGCACAGCTTATGGCAACAAGTCACAGTTTAACTACACACATTTTGGACAAATCTGCTAAAGACTTTTAAAATGATTTACATGCAAATGATTACAAAACATCATACTTGTATGTGTATGTTTGTTCTAAATGTCTATGTTTGTCCTTGCTCAGGTTGAACACATTCTCTTGTGCTCTGCTCTCAGTCAGACAACTTGAATAAATAAAGGATTAAATAAGACTTAAACTGAGCTTGCTCTTTTCAGTAAAGCAAATAACACGATATGACATTATATATGACACCATTTAAATCCCTACAAGACAATTAAAATCAAAAGCGTAGAAATGCAAAAATGCAGAAATACACATCAGACTTCCGCACTGCACTAATACAGTAATACTGCCCCCCTTTGAGTTACAACAATCTAGTACACATCCAGTGAATCTTTTGTATCTGTCTGCCTTTTTTTTTTTTTTTTTTAAACAAAGTTACCAGTGCTTAATCTAATAAATTAATCCTGCAAATTTGGATTAAAGCCCTCACCAGATGGCTGCTTTGCAAATATAAAAGTTGCATCCTGGCTATGCTGAATGAGGCCCCGTCCTGAGAGGAATTCTGATGAAGCTCTCAACAGACACTTACCTCAGGCTACTCCATCAGCTTGGATAGAATCCATTCACAGTCGCTCGTAATGATGTGATGATCACTCCTCTGTCCTCCACTCCACTCCACTCCTGTCCTCTTTCACTTCACTTCCTCTCTGACATTCCTCTCTCTCAACTTCTACATCTGTCATGAGCAGAGTGAAGAAGGTGCTTCTTCCTGTAAGGTCTAAATATATATCAATGCCCCCTACAAACACAAACACACACACACAAGTAAAACCACAACCCTCCTTTCTCTCGTTCTCAAACCAGACCACCCCAGCAGACTTACAAGACCAGCAAACATCACCCACCCCCCAGCACAAATACACACACACCTCCCGTGAGACACAATAACTCCCCCCCGCCATCCCCCCACAAACACACAAACCCGAGAGACACAAACAGACACACAAACAGGGTCTCCAATCCCCTAAGCTGCTCAAATTCTCTGTACACGGGCACAAACGCATCCAAATGCGCCTACAGTACACAAATATGTGCAAACACAAACACGCTCTTTGTTCTGGGCGTCACACATATTCAAACACACACAGTGTATACAGTAGTCAAATGTAACAATCCACATAGAGGACAAACAACCACTAACAGCCCTCACATTCAGAGCCAGACCCCAATATCATGATAGAGACAGCCTTCATGAATACACTGAAAAGGCCTTTAAACCATTGATCTGCACGCACCCGCCGTGAACCACAACAATATTCACAGTTTTCAGATGACAGTATAGCCCAACCAGCTGCGTTGTCTCCTGCTTCAAGGAAGGAAAAAGTTCACTGGAAGATATTTTTAACTATGCTTATATGTGTTACACAATGTGAATGCTGTTTCTGAGGTCTTTAATCGCCATCAGTGACAAGCAATATAATAATTCTGCTGTTTTATTCAAGGAAGCAAAACACTTCTATTAAAGTAAGTCATGCAACAAAAAAGAAACTAAGTGGTTATGGGGGGGAAAAAAAGACAATTCATTTAAATGAAATCTGTCTTTGAAGTAAAATAATCATGTAAAAAATATGAAGGACAAAAAACCTTTGTGCAATTGGTTATTGTTACATCTCTGGTAACAGTAGTGGAAAGATGGTATATATTCTCAAATGCAATTTTTAGATTATTTAGTGGCTTATATTCATTTAATTCCACTTCATGTTTCAGGTTCATGACATTTGAGAAGAAAAGATCAAATTTTTACTCCCATACATTTAACTAACAGCTGTCTCGAACATAAATGTGGCTCCAGACGATGGTTTTAAAACTTTGTAACGAGCATTTAAAATACCATGCCTTTTATTTTACAAGTAAATAAATACATCTTCTGTAAAGTGTACAATTATACCGTATAAAATATAAATCAAATTAGCTATAACTAAGCCGACTACAGAATTGTAATGGTCTTTACAAGTTGCCTGAGTTAGTTCTTTTACTTAGACTGTTACCATGGCTGCCAGACTCTGTACTATGAAATCAGGTTGTTGCTACTTTTACTTCAGTGAAATGTTCGATAACATTTAAAGATTAAGGGTACTCATTTCAGGTTTGTTTGGCCTAAAGGGTTTTTTTTGTTTTTGTTTTTGCAAGTTGACTTCTTTACCTTCTACAAGTGATAGAATGTGATACTGCAGTTTGCAGATACAGACAAATATGGCTTATTCTTCTGATATGTGAAGATGGACGCATTATTTATTTACTAATCAGTCAGACTAAATAATTTTGTAATACTTCAATGCAGTACTTTATTTTTCTAATGATGAAAAGTTCAATAAAAGTCTAGACACTGCTGTCCCAAAGTTAAATTTAGCTTAGGTATCAGCTGTTGCCTGTGTTTGCAGCCACCGCGGTTTTCTGGTTTATAGTCTCATAATAGCTTTTGCTCACAGCTGCAGCTTCTTCAACGGCTCCACTGTGACAAATCTCTCTGTTTTAGAAATAGTTTTGTGTGGGTCTTAAGTCCAAATTGTACTTTGAAATGAATGAAATGAAAAATACTTTATTTATCCCAGAAGGGAAATTCAATAATTTATATATATTTTATTTTGTTGAGTGGAGATTGGATTTTGAAGCAAACGTTGAACTTTTACAGCATGACATAAAATGATAGATTTTTGTAGCAATGGTGAATCAGGAAAGAAAAAGATATAACAGCAGCCTTGTTTAGACTGGAGACCGTTTGTGTTTTTTTTGTGTATGTTATTACATATAATACATTATGACACAACATTTTACTTCACCCACAATTTCTCTGCAAAGTAAATGTCCACATGCCCCTGACTTTACCTTCAGACATGATAATTAAAAGAGTCTTAGAGACATCTCTGCTATTATTTTTGCTGTAAGCATTGTGTCTTAGCAATGGTGTTACATCCAAACCTATATATTGGGTGGATGGATTGACGGATGAGTGGGTAGTGCAGGTCAGCGCGGAGCTGCAGAGTAAAAACAATGAAGATGTTCAGATGGTAAACAGGAAGAGTTTGTTTCCACAGAGGTCGTGCTGCCATCAACCGGTTGTTATGGGAACAGATGTTTCTAAAAAACATTCCACAGTCTCTTTCTCTCACTAGAAAACACACACACACACAAATGCAGCTTTGCTTGCTGAGGAGGAAATAAAGGCAGAGTAAATACAACCATTTCCTTGAGAAGAAAACTGTAGACTGAGCATCACAGTGGGAAACGACAGGGTCAGAAGGGCAACACTGCTGCAGTGTGGAAAAGCAAGACATCGAAGAGGTACATCTTATCAAACCTCTGCAAATGGCTGATATTTACACATTATATTTATACATTAAAGTAACTCTACTGATACATCAAATCACACTGTAAACATATGGATGTGGCAAAATAATTTTATAGTAGAACTCAGTGGATAGTGTCTCCTGATTTCTTTGCACAGAACTGAACATAACAACCCTGAAACATAACTGCGCCTCTTCCATGTTTCACAGCTTTCTATGAAAGTCTCATTTTTTGTTCTGTGAAAATAGAGGTGACATTTTCTACAACAAAGCCTTCATTTTGTTCAAAATTCTCCCAAATCTTTGAGACAGCATGAGTTTTAGCAAACTTCGCTCAGGCTTTTATGTCTTTTCAAAGTCGTTTCTTCTTCCATGGAGCTCACTTTTATTCAGAAAGTGATTATGGTGTAACCAGACACTGCTCTATCTTAATCTTGGAGGAGAGCTTTTGTCTGTTTAAAAGTTTTCTTCAGTTCTTTTTCCACTATTCAAACTACACTTTTGTTCATTTTGGTGTCAATTTTCTTCTTGTAGCAACATTCAAAGAGGTTGGCTGCACTTCCATGGAGATGAAACTTTGTAATAATAAAAGCAGATGTGGTCACAGGAACATCTGGCTGCTTGAAGAGGGCCTTGTAACCTTCATCCTGAGCAGCTTGGTGATTATTTTCTACCTTATCTTTAAAGACAGCTCTCTTCCTGACGACAATGACAGCAGGCTGATGATAAGATTTCCTATACCAGCTATCAGAAAGTTGCTGTTATTGTGGATATGTTTGGCCAACTTTTCAGACAGGCAGGCTCTTGGTTTTATTGTTGTTTAAATTCCCCAACATTCACTCCCTCCTTTGGAAACTTCACAAAAATGTTAATGTTCTTTGGGTTTAAACGTAGTTTGGCTACACAGCCCGATTTTCCACTGATAGTTATTTTACTCTCTCAAACCTGACTTCTTCTAAAAGGTAATTGATTCAAGTTTACTCTCAAAAGTCAGAATTAATCAAAGTGACACTGAATCAAATTTACAGAGATGTGAACATGGCAGACAAGCAAGGCATTTACGCAGTGTTCGGTTTTGTATTCAAGCCAGTTACCGTATACTGTCACAGTTTTACACGCCTTTACTTAGGCAGAATTATTTCTGCTTTCAAATGATGTATTGTTCTTTGTTTTAACTCTGACTGAGGATAAAACCAGCTGCTGCATGTGCACAGTAAGTTCATTGAATTTGTTCAACATCACATAATTCCTAGTACCTTAAAATATGTGTTTGAACTTCCCTCTTCCTTTGAATGGAACTGGACCTGGTTACTGGCTTTTTAAATGTAGTGATGGTTTGGCTACTTGAGAGGGGAATAAGATAAGGATTTGCATAATAGGCCTGAAATGGTAGGAGCCACAGAGCAGGCAGAGATCACACAGCAGGACATCGTTTCAAAGGGATTAAATGCTCCGTGGAGACATACATGCAGCACGTTTCATCATGACTGTCTACAGCATAGATCAAACGTTCATCTGTCTTCTTATTCTTGCGACGACAGGAGCGGAGGTGCAGGAAAGCCTTTCACCGGAGTGTAAGCAGTTCCTGTATATGGGGACGCTGCCTCGAGGGCTTGAGCAGCACTCATTTAAAATGATTTGTCAGTTCTATGAGGGCAAGGCGCGATTTATTACCCTCTACGACACCTTCAACCACATCCCTGTTTATTCTGCGTACACCTTCAAGCGGTCGGATGGTTCTAAGAAAGTTGATGTGCCTTGGATGTATGAGCCACAGGTAGGGATGGCTGCTGGATTTGCTGTCTTACCCTTATACGATTAAAAGAAGCAGAAATTCTAATGTTTAAAGGAAGAGATTTTGCAGTGTTTTGCTGTGTATCTTTTTCATTTTAAATAACAGCAATGTTGATCCCACCAGCTCTCTACGGTGTCTGGCTCAAGAGAGATGCAGCAGTTCCCTTCAGAATATGTTCATAAGAACTTTGAGGATGCTCAGGCTGTGCTGGACGACTACTCCGACACTGTGATGTTCGAACGGGGTCAGCTGAATCCAGACGAGCACCAGGCCAACCCCAGTGACAAAGCAGCCACCTACACTCTGACAAACGTGGTTCCTCAGGTCAGAGAATTCAACATCGGTCCCTGGAAAGACCATGAGAACACCATCCGCAGGCGGCTCAACAACTACTGCCGCGGCACGGCTTTCGTGGTCACTGGGGTCACCACCTCGGGGCACACCATCCGCCGCCAGAACATCAACCGCCTGGCCGTCCCCACGTACCTCTGGTCGGCCTACTGTTGCGTCGATTTTGACCACAACGCCCCGTACTCTGAGCGCTCAAAGTTCCCTGTGTTTGCAGCTCATGGGCTTAACGACAGGGACGGCGACAGAGTTCAAGAAATGACGGTGAAGCAGCTGGAGGACTTCCTGAAGAGAGTAACTTACGTCGGCAACTCCTTCCAGATCTTCTATGATAACTGTGTGCCTCCTGGTAGTGATAACAGTGCCCTGCATTTGCCTTGAGAAAAAGAAAATCAGGTGGTCCTAACAACATTTAGCAGCTGATGAGGGGTGAATCATTTAACGTATAAGTAATTTGAAGGTATTTATTCTGTAATTTCTCTGTTGGTGCTTGATTGCTGGTTTAAATGTTACACATTGAGGAAAAGTTAGTAGATAGTGGGCGGTTTTCATGATGTGCCTCAGGTGTTCTTCACTTCATTATCCCCCCCAAACGGGTTGTTCACTAAAATAATATGTACTTATTTTAGAAATTGCTTTTTCTGTAGCTTTATCTTAGAGTATACACAGTTAACAATACAGTATCAAATAGTTATAAAGAGGCTTATTTACTAGCTTTTCAGAGATTCTTTTGCAAATGAAGACCTGAAAATACGGTTAAAGACTCTTAAAAGCGACAATTTGGACCTTTGAGCTTTGATTTAATGACAGTGTTCCCATATGTCAACGTTAATCATCCATTGTAATAACTGCTAAACATTCTCTGAAAGAAGTAACGGTCTACAGCTTTGTTTTTACAAATTTTAAATGAAATATACTGTAGTATTACTGGAATTATGTCATTGATGGTGCATTACGACACTTTGGTGATGTACGAATGCATCATAAAACGGGTCATAACCTCCGTGGTTGTACTCTTCATTCACTTTATCTCATGTCAACTGATCCTCTACATATTAACTGGGATCTACACCTGCCTCTGAAGGCCTTTTGTTCAGCACAGACAGATTAGACCAACAGTTTTACATTTTCCTCATGCAGCCTCTTAACTGCACTGCATTTCTCTGCTCAGACATTCAAATACAGAACATAGCAGGTCCACTTCTTTCCATTTTTGAAGAGACTCACGGCTGAATGATAATGTGCTTCCCAGCCGATTACAAAACAGTAACTACTTTGCTTTAGCGTATTTTTAGTGCTACAGTTTGACAGTGGTAGCTGGCTCTAATTGGTCGTTCTGGCTTTATATGTGGTGGAGAGTGCCTTTTGTTTATATTTCAATCTAAAGATCTGCCATTAAATGTGAACTACAAAAGCCAAATTGAGTTTAAATCAGTGGGGTATAACAATAAAAATTCTAGTGCATCTTTCAGTACCTTTTCTTGTGACTTTTTCCATTGGCATTATTAGTCAGGATGAGGTGTTCTTAACTGTTTTGGTACAGCAGGTCACATATGGTACAGCATTGAAACATAAACCCAGAGAAATAATTTAAAACTAAAAGGGCAACCCCAGGTTGAATAACATGATTAGTAACCACATTTAGTTGGAGAGGGCAGCTGTATCCTGCCAGCTGGCATATGCTGCTGCACCAGATGGTCAGCTCAACAGTGCCTGTTTTGACCAGCAGCAGACTGATAAGAGTCCAAAATACATAAGTCCAAGGATATTTTGCTGTGATGACCAGTAGAGGGAGACAGTGTTAATGCCATCCTAATTACATCATGTAGCCAGACACCTTCCTACATGCAGGTTTCAAAAAAGGAACCCAGATATACCAGCTTCATTATTAAATAAATGTCTAAAACCTTCATTATGGAATGAGAAAAACTAAATAAGACACATCATCATTCTAATAAAATGTTTTCATGTAAGAATTATAGACACTGTACATTAAACTTTCAACAATTTTAATTTCTCTTTTCAAGAATGTTTCCATTTCACACTGTGAGCCCAAAGCTAAAAATAACTAGAATGGATCTTTCTGTACAAACCAGCAGCAGGGATCGCTGTATGTGTGAGCACCCTGACAGCAAAAGGTTTACTTAAATCATTTGTCAAAATATGCTGAATCACTGCAGCACAGAAACATTCAGAGCAAGTAAAAACATTGTTTAAAAAAAAAAAAAGAAAAAAAAAAGTTGAATAATGATAAATTGTTGCTCTTTGTACTTCAAAGAAATGACCTTTGGGTTCATACAGAACCCAATAACGCTCTCACACACATATTATACTTAAAAACACTCACAACAGTAAGTAGCCACAGAAGGCAGGTGCTTTACAGCCTGCAGTAGCAGTCCAGTTCATGCCTGAAAGTGGCTTCAGTTGAACCAGGTGGTGTTGAGCTGCGTCTGTTTCTTGATGCTCGTGTCCAACTTGAGGACCTCTCTGATCGCCATAGTAGCGTAGGTGGAAGGAGGCAGAGAGAACTCCATCAGCAGAGCTCGATACTTGCCCTCTGTCGGAAGGAAGGAATGAATGAAGTAGGTTGTCAAAAAAAACAAAAAAAACACTTAATACACATAATAAAAATCTTCATTAATGCCTGTTAACCCACAATACTCTGTTCCGCAAAATGGGAATTTTCCACTGCATTAATCATTGTGGTCCTTCAACAGCCCAGCTACCTTTTGTCCTCAATTTATCATGTTCAGTTTATATATTTCTAATCTGTGTCCATGGTGAATTTGCAAATGCAAGTGGTCAGAATTGGACTTCCAGAACATTTCAAATGAGCCCTGGGAATGACGTATCGCTGCACAAGAAGACTTCCTTGAAGGGAATAGTGGTCAACTGTCTATAAGGTGCGATTCTGGCTTTTTATAGGTGCATTCTTGGAACGTCTTAATCATCCACCATATGACAAAAATGACTCAATAATATAAACGGGCCTAAAACGAACTTACCTTTGTTGAAAACAGGGGCAGGTTTGTTCTCTACTTTCTCAAAATCAGTATGCACCAGAGAGAGCCGGGGGTCATCGTACTGAATCACCTCCCTGTGCAGAGATACCACAACATGCCAGTTATTAGAAGGACAGCTGGGAAAATGTTGCAGTGAACAGCTCAACATGGCAACACAGCATTCAAAACACCGTGGTATGTGACACATATATCATTGTTTTAACAGTGTTGGTGTACGACTATAAAAAGGACCCGACACAATAGTAATGCTGTCTGAAGATGAGATAGTTCATGCTAACCAGGTGACATCACTGGGTCTGATGATGATGCGTCTGTAGGTTCCGGCCAGAGAGTAGTCCTTCACTTTGTGTCTCATGTTGTCGATGTCAAGCCCGTCTGCAGAGAGCATCTCCCTGTAACCTTTACCAACTGACAGAAACACACAAGCATGACTGACCGCGCAATATAATCATTTAATGATATTGATGTACTTCCATTTGTTTTTTGTCATTTATTTTAGATTTTGTTAAACCATTCAGATTGTTTATTTCATGATTTTTTCTTCATCAGGAACATAAGTTACTTTAAAATCTATCCAATTTAAGCTTACAGTTTCAAAAAAGCTGTTGTGTTTACAAGAAAGAGGAACAGGCGTTACCATAGCACATACATTAGCGTTAAAACCACAACATGTTATTTTCCACAGCTATTCTGTTAGATGCAAACAAACACACACACAGAGCCACTTCTTACTATGGTGAGAGGGGTAGATGACATCAAATCCAGGAAGTGGCATCACAATGTCATGGATGGAGTGAGTCTCTGCCTCCTCTGCAGTCAGAACATGTGCTGCAGCTTTAAAAACAAAAAAAAAAAAAACAACAAAAAAAAGATAGAAAACATCAGAATCCAACAGTTCCTTTAAAACATCCACAAAAGGATGAAAATGCAGTTGCTTAGTTTATAAATTGAAACCTTGTGACATTAAGTGCATTTTCCACGCCTGATATGAGTCTATTTAAATCATATAAATACTGACTGTCGCTTTTTCCTCTGCATACAATATGTGGGTCGCAACGAACTATCCATCCATCCATTATCTATACACCGCTTAATCCTCATTCACAGGGGGGCTGGAGCCTATCCCGGCCGACTTGGGGCGAAGCCAGGGGACACCCTGGACAGGTCACCAGTCTATCACAGGGCCACACTTAGAGACAGACAACCAAGCATACTCATACTCACACCTACGGACAATTTAGAATCACCAATTAACATGTTTTTTCCTCCCTTGTGGGAAGAAGCCGGAGAACCCGGAGAGAGCAGAACATGCAAACTCCACGCAGAAAGATCCCGGTGGCCCCATCGGGACGTGAACCAGCAACCTTCTAGCTGCGAGGCAACAGTGCTAACCAACTGTGCCACCTTGCAGCCCCCGCAACGAACTAAATACGTGGAAATGCTTTGGTTGCTTTTTAATGGAGGTGGAGGAACTGCAAAATAATCTGTGGGGTTTGAAAACACTGAGCCTGCTTAACATCTAAAGTGGTCTTATGTATTCTTCAGAGAAATTATGATCAGGGCAAAAATTCAACATAGAGATAAATGTACTTTGTAAAGCAACAAACATCAATAGACTATTCAATTTTCTAATCTGATTTCTATTAGCTGCAGTACCAGCAGTGTAAAAAAGACTTGGCAGTACATCAGGACCAAGCATAATGACATATTTATACATCTATACCTCACAAAATGAATAGGCTACTTGTGAGTTTCTGTGTCAAAGCAAAACAGTTTGCTTCTTGTAACTGCATGTCTTTGTTTAGTAGTACTATAATTGTATGGCTTAACAGGTCTGCAGATGTAACAGATTAATTTGGCTGAGAAACTACAGTGCTCACAGAGAACATAGTCGAGAAAAAAAAGAGAGCTATGTTTGTGACGCTAAAAACTCTGGCTTTAGGCTCAATATACTTCACCAACCCATTAAACTTGCTTCGTACTGTAGTCCACAGGTCAATTAGATGCAATGTTACCGAATGAGCTTTCATTATCGCTACTACCGTTTCCCTTTTTCCGGCTCGCTTGACAGGACAAGGTGGATTCAAATTCATTTTTTCCTCAGACTATGGCCGCCTTGTACAGATTGCGTTTACACCACCTACCACCTTCTAAAGCTGAAGACATTTTATATCTTGTTTGATGAGTCTGTACAAAACCCAAAATGTAAAAGGTGCAATCTGTCTTTTTTTTTTGTTTTGTTTTCAGGTAAGAAAGCAAACAAGCCCATTTCTCACAATGCAAGAGTATTCCTTTAATAATCAGTGTTAGGCAGCTGAATAAAAAGGTGAATTACTTACTTCCTCTGAGCACCAGATCGCCCTCCACAGCCTTCAGGCCGAAGGCTTCGATTCTGCGGCTGACCATGGTGTTCCACACCACGCTCTGGTAGCTGTGGATGTACATCAGGCGGTTGTTACGGGGGATCTGGAAGAAAATGGAAGTGAGAGAGCACCTGATAAAGTAAAGCCACTTGAACACGCTCACACCTTCTCTCTGCTTGAGGCTAGCGGCACCTTGATCAATAAGTCAACAGATAAGTTGTATTATGGATAACACAGAGACTAGGTTTTGTCAATAAAGATGAATTTGTGGAATTAAAAAAAAGATATATCCGGTTCTGTTTTTCTGTTGTGGGTTAGTAATGGTATAGGACTGCAATATTAAAGCAGTGGAGTGTTCTTACATATTCACAAATCTGCCCAGAGTAATTATATTTTAGTGATAGCTTGTTTAAAAGAGCACTCTGACTTGCTACTGAAGAAAAGTTATTTTCTTGTTATCATTTCAGCCTAGCAGCATTAGTGATAGAAAACTAACCAGTCCAAAGGCAGTCACGATGTTTTTCTTCCCATACATAGACAGGCCTCTCAGCAGCTGTCCTTCCACGCAGCGTTTATTGGGCAACTTTTTCAGTGCTGCCTCTGGGTCCTGAGTCTTTGCCCACTCCTCCCTGCAGCGGACCAGAAATTCTTTCTCTGCTGTAGAAAGCAATCAAGACGAAGGCAAGTTTGAAATACTTCTGAAGCACTTCACAGACAGAGGAAAAGAGAGTGAGGCACTTTCATTACCTCCAGGACGAGGTTTCAGAATTAAATCCACCACCTCATTCCAGTCGTTTTTCAGAATAGCCCTGTACCAAACAAAAGCAAAAGAAAACACTTGAGTTTACAAGCCTTTTAAATTATGTTGTGTAATCATTTATACCATCTTGTCACAATTCATGCAAGCATTTCCATGCCATGACATCCTCACCTGCCAACTTGTTGCGTGGGCACAGCTGTGGTGCCGAAGCGCTGCATGCCATAGTAATTGATGAATCCTGTCTGCCTGAGGGATGTCATGGCCTGATGGACCTGCTCATCAGTACCTGAGATGTTCCTGATATGCAAATGCATCGACGTATAAAACAACAGGCCATTTTGTCATCAAAAAGTTAGTGATAAACAAGACACTGTATACCTGAACAATTTTTCACTCTGACCATTTTGAATCACTATTTATTTATTTATTTAAAAAAGACATGTTTAATTAAAAAAGGACTTGTAAAATGTTAACAAAATCCATGAGTACTAGAGACGTGTCAATTAATGGTAGTGATTCATAAGTTAGGTATAAATATGGCAGTCTCCTGGATGTAGAGTCGTTTTAGTCCATTTGGGGACAGAAAACCAGCATCCAACAAATGGCAAAGTCAGATATTACATCAGTAAAACAGCTGCTGACCTGATGACCACAGTAAAATGGTTTCCCTGCAGTTCCCCCAGCTTTAGAGGGTGGTTTTTGTAGCAAAAGTTTCCAACTTTGAGGTTCATGAGGCACTTGTTGAGGTGAGCCAACCTCTCTGCTGTGATCCTAAGTGAACAGTGAAAAGGTTGTTTTAATTACTGATTCTGTGCAACAAGCCGAGTCACCACAGATTATCTACCTAGTAACAACAAACACATACATTTACGATCATCTACACAAAGTTACAGAATGTATGTATTCTTGCAGAACTACACACTCACTTGAGCACTGCTATCTCCTGCACAGTGATGGCCCTCTTGTCCTTGGTTCCCATGTAGGAAAACATGTTGGGTCTGAGCCTAAAAAAACATGCATCATTATTTATACAGTATGACATGTGATACAGCTGTTAACATCTATATCTTAAAAGGATTACTACTCTTTACAAAGCTAATTAAAAGCACTACTTTCAGACCTGAGGAACTTTGAAAGCACATTGATAGCATCCATGGTGTCTTTGTTCTCCTTATACAGGACAAAGTGGCAGAAGCTGCCACGGTTTTTGGGCCAAAAGTGTTTCCTTGGAGCTTTTATGGAGACAGAAAAAAATGTAATGAAAAACAGAGGAAGAATTATTCAAATGCACAAACTGCTTTTTCTTTAAAAATTCTCCCAATATTCCAGCATTACCCTTAAAGATTCTGCACTTCCACACATTTGAGCAGTGTTCCAAATACCTCAGCTTTTAATCAGTTGCTAATTGTTTTTTTCACTCACTGATCCAATAACGACATTGCAAGACAATATGGAAATATAATTAAACTGATATTACAACATAGAATATTTTAACTACCAACACCTTACTCTACTTTAGTTTTAATCCCTTCCTCTGTGCTATGTGGAGAATTGTTTCTTACCTGCAGTCGTTTTGACTTCTATCCACCAGAGAAGAGCAAAAGGAGGATAGAATAATGTTACTAAGAAAGAGATTCTGACGGACTGCGGGAAGAGCTGTCAGGGGTGTGATCTCATGCATGGGCCTCAGAGTGGAGTGAGGTTTTTAAATGGTTTATGCAGCAGAGATTTTAAAAGCACCAACATGGCGCTGCTAATCTTTGCTGTTTTTCAGATTGTTCAGTCAAAATCTTCATTGGAACATTCCTCTGGACTAAAAAGTCAATCCGTAACCAAAGAGATGCTCGTTTAAGAACCACTATGAGTAAATATCTATGAAGACTCATGCAGGTGTGTTGACCATGCATATGCACAGGTGCATCTCATGCATTATAATTTCCTGCTCTGGATCACATGCACTGCAGAAGCTAACATAAAAGCAGAAGTAAGGAGGACATGCAGTAAATCCTTTCTTGGACCATCAAATTAATTTTGTAGTTGAGAATTCTGCCCTGATGGTTTACAGCTAAGGTCTGGCTCAGTTTCCTCTCTACATACCTGCTAAAGCCTTCTTCCCAGCAGCATGGTAGGCCACTATAAACTTGCTCCCTTCCTTCTCTTCTGTCTTTGTTTCCAGACCAGGAAACTGAGTCTTAATGGCTATGTGGACTAGCCTTCGTTTTTCTTTTGTATCATCCATTACCTACAGATGTTAAACAGATGAGTGATGAAATTACATAAAAGCTTTAAAAGACATTCATGTTCTTTTCAAATGACGGCATTTTGTTTCTTAAAAGGGGGCTGCACTCCTGTAAACTAACCTCAATGGAGACATCTCCCTCTTTATTCTTGAAGAGCTGCAGCTCCCCTAGCTGCTTTTTCTGCTCTTCAGTGAGCACGTCGTCACATTCCTTTGGCTGCTGTTCAACCTCTGGGACTTCCTAAAACACAAGAAACACGACACAAAAATCTTAGAAAGTACTGTTAAACCAGGTAAAGATTTTCTTTAATCCTCTGAACCCCAAACGGTGTGCTTGAAAAACATGTTAACTCTTAACCATTTACCAAAGCCAGAAACTGCAAAAAACCGAGAGAATAAATGACTTAACTTTTCGATGGTCCTTAAACTACTCATCTGTGACGTGTACATTGTAAAACGCAATCAAATTTAAGTTTAAAATCATGGTATTTCCTCAAAATTGTTTTTTCCCCTATATGTCTCATTTAAAAATTCACCAAAAATAAACCATTTGTGCTAACCAGAAAAAAAATCTGCACTCTTTGGCAAAGCTTTGAAACAATCAGTGACTAAGCTGTGATCAAAATCACAAGACAAAAATTTGGAAACCTTTTGGCTGAAGTTTGTGCTTACAGAGCAGATCAGAGACAAGTATTAACACAAATTAAAACATAAGTAGAGAATAATCGATAGTATAGAGACCTGTTGGCACAAATGTTGCACATGTCAACTGCAGTTTTTTCCAATTTTAGTAAAATAAATAATTAAAGCAATTTGACTTGAGTCTTTTCTTTTTTTATGACTTATGGCATTAAAACTATAGCATTTTCTGCTAAACTGCACAACAGATATTTTTGAAGTCTCTCTACTTCCACATATGGTTGTGCTGTTTCCATAAAGGTGCAGAACTCTTTACTGCAATGAAACCTGAGCTATGTATGATGTATCTAAGACTTGCTACCAAGTTTAAAACAAGTTTTGTCTCTTACCATTTTCAACAAGTTAACAAATAACTGTAGACTGATATTTTCTTCCTGGTACACTTACAGACCTTACCATATTAGTGAATCTTAATAACAAACATAATTGATGTCTTACCTCAGCCTCTGCTGGGATAGAGAAGTCATCTAAATGCACTACCTTGCCTTGTTTGTTGATTTCATGCACAACAAAATCAGAATATCTGCGTACAAACCACAAGAAATCATCTGTTAAACAAATCAAACCAAATATTTTTAAGGCAAACGATGCAAATCCTTTACTGACTCTAGAGGATGAACAAACCTTTCTTTCAGGATACCTGAGAAGCCCTCATGGTCACTGACATACTTCAGGATGCCCACATCCAGCTCAGTGAGGCAATGCTTCATCATGTCAGCAAAGGTCTCACCGTCCTCCTCTCCATCACACGCTTCCCCTTCAGGCTCTTCCTCCTCATCTTGGTGGGGAGGACCCCCATTTTTGTGATCATCCTCAACTTTTGGTTTCTTTGACGGTGTGTCTTCCTCTTTCTCCTCTGGACAGCCTCTTTTTTCTCCGACTTGGACAGGAACAGGGGCGGGCTCTGATTCTGCCATCAGAGCCAAGCTGCGAGGAAAGGACAGAGTGTCAATTCTGTTGGCAAATATAACAATTGAAGAGAGAGTCTGGTAATTTCATACATTAAATTTTGTTAACTTGTTAGCAGTAGTCAATTGTATGATGTCCTCAGGGGTTCTGAAAACGAACCTTCTAAAATCTGTGAAATTAACACCGGTGGCACACTGTTTGCCTTCATTATGCAGTAGACAGAAAAGACCTGACAGCAAATAATAATAATAATAATAACAATAATGATAAAATAATCTAAAAAATTAACCCCACAGGTCCCCAACTGCAATTAAACCAGGGACCAGGATGTTTCGACTACACTGTTATCAACTTAAACCCACTGACCACAGGCACACCCAAAGACATATTGTTTACATGTTTGTATTTTAAGCTTTTAGTAAGTTTGCCAATACTAATCACTTCTTTAACATAGCCCTGCTAAGTTAGCAATGCAGAGGAATGTCATGTTGGCATGATGCACCAGCCAGATTTAATACACAATAACTGGTCACATACCTCAACTGCTGTACTTGTTTCTAAAAATCTAAAACTGCTACAATGACATCAATACAGTGCTGCTAAGACTGCATTGCACTGTCTGTATGAGTAATGACAAAACAAACAAATCAGCATTACTGGCCTAGAAAATGATGACTTACTGTTTGCGGGGCTGAGGTCGCAAGAGACAGATGTGGACCTGAGCAACACTTCTGGTCGTCCACCTGCTGAACACTTGCAGAGACCTCTTACCGGACCTGAGCTGGACACAGGCACTAAGAGACAAAGTGAACATATAAACCGTCACTCCAAACTTAGCAAAGAGCTGCTAGCAAATTCGCCAGGTCAACAAGCTAGCTAACATCGCCGGCTAAAGTTAATGTTTCTAACGGCAAAGGTGAACGGAAACGTCGGTAAAACAAAGCGGAAAACGCTGCTGTTTGTTACTGAGATTCCGATATAACCTACCTGTGCCTTGCGATATTCAGAAGAGAGCGGACAGCGTTGAACGCCAGCTTTTCTCACACGTGTGTGTTTGTGTGAGTGTGTCTGAATTTAGTTCCGGAAACAGATCCGACGCTAAAGCCCTCCCCCTGAAAATGATTGCTTTAAGGAGCTGCCAATCATGGAGTTGCGCCACAGTCACGTACTGCCGGCAGACTGTGAGGTTTAAAAAGCAAACTGCTCTCTCATGTTCTTCATATTTACACTCCTCTACATATCCCTGAGAAATATTGTACCTAATATTGTATATATAAACAAACAAACAAACAAAAAAAACAATTAATGAATGATTAACGAATTGAAAAATGTTGTATTTATATCATACTCACGAACAATAGTAAGAGTAAATCTTTGATACAGTTCCAAAAAAAATAAATAAATGAAATGTTGCGGTCCTCCACATCTAAAATGCTGTCTGTACATTAATCAACAATGAGCAGTGATAATCTAATCACATATGGAGCATAAATGCGTGTAATCGCCTACTTAGAGTACATTGTCCTGACTGTACTTTAATACGTTTACTCACTAAGTATTATTTCTAATGCAGTAATTTTAGATCGATTGACAGACTAGATAGATAGATAGATAGATAGATAGATAGATAGATAGATAGATAGATAGATAGATAGATACTTTATTCTACCCCTTGGGGAAATTCAAGATTTCAAGGTGTAACCTACATTATTGGCAGCCAACAATGCCATGTTTCTCTCAGAGGGACATAGGTTTTGAATAAGTATAGTGTTGTCAATAGATCGTCATGATCCACCGCTTGATTATGTGCTATACGGCATGTGCGATTCTGAATATTAACGCTAGTTACGCAGGGTACCGGCGCCGTGGCTTAGTTGGTTAAAGCGCCTGTCTAGTAAACAGGAGATCCTGGGTTCGAATCCCAGCGGTGCCTTTTCACTGAGGAGGCCCAGTATCCAAAGAGATTTAGTAGGTCCACCACCATCCTAGACATGAAGTGAATAAGTACTGTTGATCATTACTAATGACATTAATATGAATCAAAATCTGCTATTGTCAAGAAAACAGTAATAAACCCACAGTCTACTTGTACCTGAAATCCAGCAACCTCTTGTTTAAGTAGGAAAAGATTAGGTCTGAGATAACAGAGGCTCTGATATTGGGGAGTTTGTACATTATTTCGAACTGTTTACAAATACATTTTCTCAGCTTAAAAGCTTGCTCCTTCACTTAACATGGACTACTCAAAGCTGCAGCTGTTGAAGCCATTTTGTACCACAGCAGGTTCAAAGGCAACGAGTGACGCTGCTCACAGTGACAGTGAAATAAATCAGAAGACTGCAGGAGCAGAGACTGAATTCAGCACCAACAGTTGTATGGTTAGAAGTGTTTTCATTGAAGGACCGACCAAGACATAATTCTAATGTGTGTTAAAGATAAGCAGCAAGTTTCTGTCAAGTCTGTTAAGTGTTTAAATTAAAAGGTGAGTCTTTGGGGTGATGTATACATTTTTCTATAAATGTTCTTTCAAAGGTCAGCTCTACTTTTGTTCTCGGCTGTTCAATTTTTATTTTTGATGTTCTGCTTGAGTCTTGGATTGCTCTACTTTAAGTTGAATTTAACCCACTGCTTTTATATTTCAGCCTCTCTCTGTATTATTTATTTATTTTTAAATCATCCATCAGTTCGAATGTTTCTTCTGTTTTTACATGACTGTGTTTTTTTATTGTGTCTTTTATGTTTGTTGTCAAGTACTTTGTAGTGCTGATTTTTCTAAGTGATATACACATAATCTGTATTATTGCATTTATATTAGAATTATACTTAGAATACTTGGAAGTCTGCTCATGTGCTAGTTTTGAATAAACTCTTCAAAGTCAAAATGGTTCAAGCGAAAGAGTTTCTTCTTCATTTCATATTTAGAAGCCGCTGAAGCCACTTTTCTATGCTTTTTGATTCTTTTACCAGAGTCAGTACAAAGATAATCTATGAGGCGGCTCCTGGACACAGTGCCATAAATTATACAGGTAGGGGATGGAAAGTATTACTAACCTTCGTTATTGTTAGAATTGTTTTGATAGTGAGAAGCAAAACTAAGAGGAAAAAAAACATGTTAAAAGTCAGCGGAATACTGTCAAACTGTTCAACTGTGAAAAGACGATAAATATCTGTAAAATAATTTTTAGCTAATTTAAATATAGTAAAATGGTGTCATTTCAGTGTCACACATAGCAAAAGAACAAACTATTATTTGTACATTTGTACAGTCAATATGTAAACAGGGGTCTGTAAGGTGCAGAAGTGGTTAGCATCATTGCCTGCAGCAAGAAGGTCGCCGGTTTGTGTCCCGGTGGGGACACCCAGGATCTTTCTGCATGGATTTTGTTCTCCCCGTGCAGTGTGGGTTCTCTCCAGGTTCTCCGGCTTTCTCCCAAAAAAAGTCCAAAAACATGTTGAGGTTAATTGGTGATTCTAAATTGTCCGTAGGTGTGAATGTGAGTGTGCTTGGTTGTCTGTCACTAGGTGTAGCCCTGTGATAGACTGGTGACCTGTCCAGGGTGTCTCCTGCCTTCGCCCTGAGTCAGCTGGGATAGACTCCAGCCCCCCCACAACCCTAGTGAGGATTAAGCAGTGTATAGATAATGGATGGATAGAATATGTAAACAGACACAATTTTCTGTGATTTTATTAGATATTGTCTGCAGTTTAACAAAACATGGGCAATCTGTAAAATGTATAATGTATATATGTGTTACATAGATGTTTTTTGTTATTTGTGTTAACAGTGTCAGTCCACCCACAAGAAGAATGAAACTGGAGACAAACTACAGTTACATATTCTTGTAAACCAGGGTAAGGTTCTGCCTCAAGGTAAGAAGCCCAATCCAGTACAGTAAAAATAAAAACTAACCAGCAGTTAAAATCTAAAAATGTTGTATTATCCGTCTAAAATACAAACTAGTTGACGTTAGGTTAAACTAATAGCCTCATGCTATATTAGCTTGGTGTAGCACTAGCTAATTAGCTGTCTTTATGCTACGCTAATAACGTTATACTGCAGAAACGTGGTGTAGCACTAGCTAAGTAGCTGACTTTGGTTAGACTAACATTATGCTATATTTGCCTGTGGTAGCATTAGCTAGCTAGCTGACTTTAAATCAAATTAGGAACACACCACATTATCTTGATGTAGCATTGGCTAAGTAGCTGACTTTAAACTAATAGCGTTATACTACAATAACTTGCTGCAGCACTAGCTAACTAGCTCACTTTAGTTTAAAATAATCGCATTATACTAGTTAGCTAGCTTGAATTCTTTGTTACTGTTGAGTAAACGTTCCTGCTGATTTAGCATTAATTTTAATATCAGTGATAATAAAGCACAGTTATAACTTTTCCCTAGGCCCCGCCATTGTTAATCAATTGGTAAATAAATGCGTTGTCTACACATTTATGTTGCAGTTAAAGTAAGAGCAACGTCAGAATTTGAGAATAAAGCTAATCTCATGTATAAATAACACCTTGCTTTAAGGTAATTTGTGAGATTAGATTAGATTAGGCAGGACTTCTTCTCCTTGGGGTATTTCACATTTAATTTAATACACAAAGTTTAACATGCTTCTAGCATTTAAGCGTGTTTCCTGTGTATAAATAATATTGATTTTCAAATAAATCTGTATTTTACAAAGGGAATGTAATTTTTTTCTTGAGATGGGCGTCTGTCCTTATTCTATTTTATGTATTTTTACTGCATAAATCCACCCAGAAGACGAAGAATGAACCCTAAAACAAACCGCATTGTTAACACATCAATGTGTACATTAATGTGGGTTTGGTGGGGCTGGTCTGCACGCGACTCCTGCTTCAGACGACAGAGGGAGCGCGTGTCATCCAGAGGTAGAGGTGAGGCAGAGAGGGAGAGATCCGGCTGCTGCCACCGCGCTGCCCGCTCCTGCTGAGGGAAGAGGAGGAAACATGAGCTCCAGGAAAGGTGCGTATCCCTCAGCCTCCAGCCTGGCTACGCTAACCCACTCGTGGTTGAATTTAATGTGAAAGGTGGCACAAGTTACGGGTGCACGTAGCCTCACGGGGCACCGCTAAACGACGCTACATATGACCCATGGCAGCCAGAGCCTGATGGTGATGTGTGTTTGTTCTCTCTCTCTCTCCCCGTCCCTCCTACACCCTTCCCCGGTCTCGGACGTCGTTCGCTGCCCGTGAATGAACGCCGGCAGTGATGGCCATCCAGGCCAGAAAGAGGAGGCCGAAGGGGAAGAAAGATAAAGCGGGTCACCATCGCAGGTAAGGCGGCTTAGTGAGTGTGAGAAGAGAGTGGACGGTGAAGTGTTTGTTTGCCGGGGGTTGGTTTGTTGACAGCGGGTCTCTCTCCGTGTAGCCCCGGCGCTGCTGCCGGTGCGTCGGCGGTGTAGACTGTGTGCACATATGGCAGAAGGCGTGTATTTTCATCAAACGGCAGGCTCCCGTGGAGTGTGGGAAGTTGCCATTTACGTTGGAGAGCTCAGACTGGGTATGTGGTCCCCGACGGTCCCCACCTGACTCCCCGTTTCCAGCAACATTTACAGCCGCAGTAGCTTCCACTTCTTCAGCTTTGTGCCTGATTTTGCCTCCCTAGGCTTCCACTAGTGATTGATTTTTAGGACTGGGGGTTTCAAGGGGAGGTTTGACAGATGTGACAGCTCATTTCCGTGGTCCTTGTGCAGTAGTGATGGCAGCACCAGACGGCTGAGGAGTAAAACGCCTCCTCGCATCGCCTCGTAGGCTGTTTGGGAATCTCTCACATGGTGTTATGTAACTTTTCTTGGATCTGTCAGGATATTGTTTCCTGGTTTTGTGCCTCTGGCTCTGTCGGGCTGTTTTACAGGGTCGATGCACCGGTATTTCAGCGTGATTCTCCCCGGTGTGAGGGGCTGCAGAGGGCTGGCGTGTGCGCAGCGCAGTGGCTCTGTTAAGTGCATGCGAATTGGAGTGGAGAGAGTGGGGGGCTTTCTTCATGGCATGATGCTATTGGAGCGACGTCACCGGCAGCCGAAGAAGGCATCGGTTCGGTGATACCAACGGTGTGGCCACCCCGGGGCTGCTGGGTGCAGCTCCTGGAATGTGCTGGATCTCCTAAACACCTGCACACTCAAATACAGCAACCAGGTGTGTACATTAAATGTACATCCACAATGTCAAATATTCTTATAACATGGAAAAAACATGCCAGCAGTGAAATAATTCCAGTTGCTATATGTGCACCTATTTCAGCTTTTTCCATGAGCAGCTAACTTGTAAATAAGAAATGACCAGGGTGGTAGCCCGGTGGTCTCCTGTTGTGGATGTGGGCGTAGGATTTAACAGCATGAGGGATCAAGCAAACAAAATTACCCTTGAATCTGATCAAGCAATTGGGATGGTTGTTACATTTTCCTGAAGATGCCTGTTTCCTTATAGGGCATGAGTTTGTCATATATAGCTGTTTCTTGTTGTTTTTTTACATTTCTGAATAGACTGAAATTAAAGTGTACTGTCAGGAAGATGGATGAATATTTTCCCAAATCCACTGATTTACATGGGGGTAACAATCAAAGTCAAAGAAGAACCTACGTTTCTTTATGTACCTTTCGTCCATAGTGCAACCCATGCCAGTCCATCTTTTCAGATGCATGATTTAAAATTTTGCCATGAGCGATTATAATTGTAGTCCAGCTGACTTTACTTACTCTGTGCTCTTATTGACAGTTGACAATTAAAAAAAAATCTAACAGTATATTCATGTTTTTTTTTGTAATCCACATAAACACATGACATAACATTACTCTTTGGTAATTTTTTCTAAAGAACTTAATGACATGCAACAAATCATCACACCCAAAGAATTTCTTACGTGTAGCTGTTCAAGAATTGTGATGGTGCGTGACATTTTGCAGTCCGAAAATATGCAAAGCAAGCTGGACTACCTCAAAAATATTTCTGGCATGTTTGTGCTGCAATTTCAATACAAGCTAATACTAGCTGATTTACTGGCCATGTCAATTTAATCACTCAGAACTTGGTCATAAAAGTCTGAAAAACATATATTTCACATAAAAATAGTAATAACAATAATAACAATTATTGTTATTAATAATAA